>NW_008670035.1:0-25723 GCF_000695815.1 Acanthisitta chloris | reverse complement strand
CAGCCCCCCCATCCACTAGCCACAGCACTAGATATAACTAGATACAACTAGATATAACTTTCCAGGCTCTTCATTCAGCAATTTAGTAGAAGTTTTTGCCATAAATCACAGGACATGGAAACAGGAAAAATAAAGGGCTGCCACAGAGTGTAGCACAAGAAGTCCCATCATTTCTCTAATTATTTCTACATCTTTTATACCACAAATTCCTCACCCTGGACTGGGGTCCTGATCTGCTCAGCACTAACACTTCATTTCAAGAAATCTGATATACACTCCTACTGCAAAATGCACATATTTATTTTTCTTTTAATGGAAATACATATATATTTAAATATATATATATCCCTAAGTGTTTTGTCCAACACTTCTTGGTTGTGCTGCAGCTACAGCACTAAGTCAGACAGGGCAGTACATCAGTACAGGTGGGACAGTGGCACAGGACCAGTTTGTGGGAATCCCTATGTGAACATGGCACAGGATGTGAAAAATCTGGGGTAAAGTATTAGTATCAAGATGTAAAAGCAGAAGCATTTTCATGTATTGAAGTGTCTGGTGAATCCACAATTTTCAGAAGACTAAATTCATTAGTTATATCAAACTAAGCATTTGGGAACAAGCAAATGTTCACTGAGAGCAGTGGAAACAGGGATTGGCTGGGCGTGCCAAAGAACAATTCTGGTGCCCAAGTTTCCAGCAAGTTAATGTGCTTTGCATTATATATTCTCAAGTTCAGCTTGGGAATTTTGCATTATTTGGCTGTTGAAAGAGCTTTGAGCTTTGCACAAAACAGTAATGCAGATATTTCAGTATTAAACTCACTTTCAATTTTCTGATAATCTCTGCCTGGCAAAAATAGCAGAGGAAATAAAAATAAAATTGCAGTAAGCTGCTGAAACAGTGAACAACAGTTATCTCTTAATTCAGTAGCTTCATATTTTATATGCATATCTGAGCTTAACATCCATGTGTACTATGTGTTAGTTTCACCTATTTTGCAAAGCTCAGGAGAAAAGACTAATTTAGCTCTCTTACAAGTTTCTCCAGTGGCTGGATGCACTTTGCTTCAACAAAGACCTTGCAGGTAATCCAGGAAATTGCAAGAAAAAAAAGACGTGAAGGCTGTGCCATATGTGATATTTCTGATACCTACAGAGATAAGGTGACTTACAAACTTTCCCATTGTGAAACAAATATAGAAGTAAAAGCATTTTTTGGTTATGTAGGAAGCAACAACCAAAAGTATTGTTCCTAAATGCTCTGAAACAGTAATGGTGAAATATGTTAGAAATTATTAGTATACTTGCACTTATTTTTTATCTCCTCATCTACATTGTTAGTGTAAGACCGGGAAAGTGTTGAAATACTTCTTAAATAGCAGTTGACTGTGGTTTTGTTCAAACCCACTAATGAATTTGAATTCCAGTATAAAAATCTGTGTCACCTCCCTTCAGGGACTTAGTTGATGACCAGTCAAACCAGCACTGATAGTTATGCATCTGAGTTGTGCTGTAGGTACAGGACATTTGCTTCCAGAGACTTTCCAAAGCTCTTCTGGGTTTTCCTATCTCTACCTGCAAGCTTCGAAAACTATTTTCTTTCCCTCTATTTATTTGAAACCAAACTGTGCCCATTTACATCCATGATCACTTTGCTCAGACAGTGTGCAAATAGAAATGCTAACCATCTTGTTTCAGGCACCTAGGAGTTAACGACTGGCTTAGCCAAATGCCTGCTGCTCATCTCCAGACACCACGAGGTTCCCTGCCCAGCCTCCCCTAATTCTGCGCACAGTGGCCTTGGGAGAGTGCTCCCCAGACTGAGCCAGGGCAGCACAGCTAGGCAACAGCACCACTGCCAGTGGCAAATGCTGAAAGATCAAGAGTTGCTGTCCCATCGAGACTGGGAATGCTGATGTACCTGGTGCATTTTGAGAAGTACCGACTATCTGTGCACACAGGCTGGCATAAATCACTAAAAGTGGTCCAGATAGGTGACCAGGTGTACAAGAAGCCAAAGTCATCACCCTATATAGTCAGACATAGTTGAAAAGGGAGTATCCCACATTTCTGATTTCTTCCCAGTCTAAGAAGTCAAGAGACTTCAAATTAGAGAAAAGGGATAGAAGGTGCTCAAGGAGCATGTGGATGGCACATTTGGAAGAATTTGTTGCTGGTACATAACCTGATCTTTTTCCTTGTATTATGTAGATGCACATTGATAGAGTAGGCAACCTTCAAATTCCGCTCCCAGGGACAGCCACATCCCAGGGAATAACTCTGGAGAATTTACAAGGGCAAGGCCTGGAGAGCTGCTGTGCCAAGAGCTGTATCATGCTTGGAAAAATGATACAAGAGACCAGCACTTGGTGAAGATATGAACAGTCCTCTAGGCTGTCCAGCAAAACACACTGACAAATATTTCTGAGACACCACTGGATACCTGAGCATTGGACATCATACAGGCAACACAACCAGTTATTCAACCCTGAAGCACTTGCAGTGAGTCCCGAATACAGCTCATCCTTCCATGCAACAGCCCTGCTGCTCATGTTGACAGACATGGGAAGCCTTAGTATGGAGGCAAAGAAGGGAAGGTATTTCCAAAATGTTATTTGCAAAAATGTAAATATGACAAAGGTTCCTCCAGAAAGTGCTGAAGGGGTAGAAAGTAGTTCACTGCACACACAATACAGGGATGCTGCAAACATACAGCAATTCTGATGCACCAGATGTGCTCCTGTTTGAAGTTTCCAGTATTCTCCAGCTGCACATGTGACTCATCAGCACACATGCCAGAGTAGCTCCCAAGATGTAAGATCCCCATGGCACTCTTGGGTGACACATGCTGGGGGATTGCCCAGGCATGTCTGCAGCAATTCTATCCTTCCAGGGAGCAGGGCACCCTTCTCACTGGTGCATAAATGCATCACATTTCTCATGGGGCAGCATTTAAGGGCAAGAGTAGTTCTGCTTTATCCTATCAAGGTCAAAGTCAAAAGCAGTGTACTACAATATGGAGAGTTATAAAGAAAGTAGCACAACGGATGCACAGTCAGTGAGTGTCTGAAATTTATATCCATGATTTGCTGTTAGCTGATTTCTTCCCCATGGTATCACCCAGTCATTCAGGTTGAGAATGGGTTGTAGCCAAAAATTCTTTGCCAGAACATGCTCTGAAGAAATAACCTCAGCCTGGAATACAGCTTGCAAATATCTGCTCACTCAATTCCAGCAAAACACTGAAGGGAAGCAAATCTTCAAATAATTTCTGATTTCTCCTACTTTTTTCTGGTTGCTCAGTTTGGAGATGGTAACATACAAATTTCACTATTTCTCACTTCTTCCATCATCTGCTCAGGAGCCCACTCTCTGCTAGCTCACACTAACACTGATGTTCACACTTCTGACCAAAAGGCCTGGTGTTCACATCTGTATCTAGACAGAGAAGGATTGCTTGCTTCAAAATTTTTCCTGTGTGTTTCTGTTTTTCCTGATCTACCTTTCCAGGTCAGACAACTCCACTGATGCATTAAGCTTCCCATCAAATCCCATAAGAATCAAGAAACAGTTACCCTCTAGCAACCAATATATCCTCAGCCATGCGCTGAGGTTAGACACCTAGCAGGCAAAATAAACAATTACATTAAGGAGGGGGATGCAAACCTTGCCCACACCAGCCGGGACCCCAGCAGGGTTTTGGGCTGCCATCCCATGCTTGGGCCAGCCATGGTAAGCCAGCTGAGAGATGATGACCCCCAACAAGCATGGGAGAGAAGAACAAAAGCTGAGTTACATGAGGCACCTATTCCTTTCATTCCTGACGACAGTACTCAGCTCCTGACAAGAGGTGGAGGGATTTTACCCTTTGGCCAAGCACAAAGCCAGAAGGACAGGGGCAAGAAGGAGGATTGCCAAGTAAGGTGCATCCCTGCTTGTCCCACAGTCTGCAGTGAGCCATCAGGCATGACTTGCACCAGATTTCCTAGTGACAATTCTGCCAGTGAAATACTCCTGACTTTGGATGCCTTAGCACCAGGTCTCACAGTACGTTAATCCCACCACATAGATCTGAGTAGCGTATAAACATCATCAGCTTCACCACTGCTTGGCACATCATAAATACAACTGCTTGAAGCTGGCTGTTGGACACTCATCCAAGGGATGGTGCTGTAAATTCAGAGGGCAGGAGAGTCTGCACAGGAACAGCACCGGAGAGAGCAGGAGACAGCTGTTTCATTTCTACTTCTTACAGGAAAATATTTCCATGAAGTGTAATGTTTGGAAAATGTCTAACAACCCAGTTCATGCTTTCTACAGATTATGTGGACTTAGCATTTCTGTTGTCTATACTGGGATAGATGAATAGAGAGATAAAAGGAGGCATGAAAATATAAGACAGTTGGAATGCAGGAGAATCTACAGAATGTGCGAAAAATGTAGGAAAAACTAAATAAAAGAGGAAAAGACAAATGAGATATTGTCAAGGCAGCCAGTGAAGCAGCAGGGTCCCAGTTCAGAGGTGGGATCATTAAACGACAAGTGAGGCAGCTCTTACGGAAAGCCTCCACGGTTTTTTAACCCTGGAATTCACTAGTGGGGGTGTGCGGACAAGGGCAAATGCCAGAACAAATCTGTTTTCCAGAAGAAAAAGGGAATATATTGGGAGTTCAGTCAGCCCAGAATAGGGGCTCAGGGAATGAGGCAGCTTCTGTGCTGGCCACACCTGGGCCATGTCACCCAAGAGCTCTTGTGAAGGTGGGAGGCATCCACCACACATCACACACAACAGCAGCTATGGGAAAGCAGGTTCTCTTGCTTCCAGAGTGAGGACCAGATACCATGGCCCTATAAGTGGGAAGCAAAGAAGTGCCACAGAGAAAATCTGGTGAATTTGCTTGTTTTGCCTGGATCTAGGAGAGAAAGCTATTAAACCTTTCTCCCTTTCCTTCTCCAGTTTGTCACAAATATATGGAAACCTGATCTGGAGAAGTCAGAGTGCAAACACAGCACCTTACACTCCAATTACAGTCCTTCTATGTCCCAAATGCAGGCAAGCAGTGTGTCAGACATACGTCAGAGTCACCATGTCCCACATCCTCTCCTCCTCTCTGCTGGAGTGAGGAATGGGAAGATACAGATCCCTGTGGAGGCTTCTGCAGGAAGGGGATTGAGGAACCCATTAACACAAAGATCAGGCAAAAAGAGGAATTTTAGTCACAGGACAAATACAAGGTCTTGCATCAAAGCAAGACCATGACACGAAAGGCCTTGATACTGATCCTGATAGAAAATAGCCCCATCTATTAGGAAGGGAATGTAAAAGGACTAGGACATTCTCACAGGGATATTTAAGTATGCATGCTTGTACAGAGCAGCCTGTGCATGTGCAACAAAGCTAATCCTAAACCTCTGGGGACACACCAGGACACACACTCCAACTCCTCTTTGAGATCCTGTGTTTCCATCAAGTGCACTAAAAGCAACTGCATCACACATGTACAGTTGCCCATCCAAAATTCCCCAAGTGTCCAATCCCTTGCATATAAAAGTATCAATGCTTCCCAGGCAAGCAGCAGATTGAGGCTTCTATGCATGGGGGCATATTCCACATTTCCAGACATTTGGCAGCCCCTCACTATTCCTGCATCTGTGGACGCCTCTGGGCTTCCCAGACAGTGGGCAGTGAAGAGTCCCTGTGCACACACAGCAGCATGCAAGGCCAGGACACATGTGAATCCCCCAAATCTGGCTAGATGGTGACAGACAAGAGGACACATCTGGGGAAACCTGGACAGTTGGTCATGTGAAAAGCAGGCTAGCTCAGGAGATGCAGCCAGCAGAGGAAGCTGGTGGCATTAGAGGTGAAAGACAGGCACGGCAGCTTGGGTCCTTCTCATACCTCCTACCTGAGGACAAACTAGCACTTACATCTCTTGGGGACAGGAATGCAAAGTTTGTGCTGCTTCTGGACTGTCCTGTCCTCGCAAAGAGAAACAAGAGGCATGGAGTTACTCCCAGTCCCTGTGGGACTGCCAGAAATAACACAAACCTGACGTCTCACACCAGCTGGCGAAGAGGACTAATCTGGCTTCAGAAACTGCTTGAAAGAGAGCCAAACCTCCCATCCAGTTCTCATGGCCCCCTCCACCTCCCTCCAGACCCAGTTCCTTTTCTGGCATGATGGTATCCTCAGTGCTCAGCTGATGGCAGGCTGCTCCTTGCAAACCACTCTGCCGACCCACCCTGCCACGTAGTGCTCAGTGGGACTCCTCCATGCTTTTTTCCATTCCACACCATAGCCAGACACAGCACAACAGGCCCTGGCTTTATGGTGGCCAGATCAGAGTGTGGTGGGACAGTGAACACTGCAGAGAACTCCACTCCTCCATCCCTCCCTCCACCCTGGTCCCTGGCATTGCTGCTACACCTCTTCTCTTGAATCAGGCATCTCAAGAGATTACCTGTCCAAGGGCCTGCATATCTCTTCTTCTCCCACCTGTGTCTCTTCTGAACATCCAGCTCCGAGGTCTGTGCTTCTCTGTAGAGAGGTGCTTGGTCATATTTTTAAATGTATTTTTTGAAATAATTATTTTTCAAAACACAGTATAATGATCAGAGCAGAAGCATCAGCAACACAATAACTGTCTCTGACTTCATTTACATATGAGGCTGCTGAAACACTAGCAAAATTTGCTCAGAGAGCTAGTGGATGCCCCATACCTGGAAGTGTTCAGGGCCAGGCTGAATGTGGCTCTGAGCAATCTAGCCTAGTAGAATGTGTCCCTGCCTGTGGCAGGTGGGTTGGACTAGATGACTTGTCAAAGGTCCCTTCTAACCCAAACCATTCTATGATTCTATGATCCATTGCCACCACCAGCTTGCAAGACAATAGAAGAGTCATTTTGATGGTTGCATAACTAATTGCAACTAATCCAACCCTTTTTTTGATAATACCACGTAGCCCAAACCAATAGCTGTGAAGTATGGCTTAATTTAGATGTTGGTGGAAACACAAGGGTTTATTTGCACGATAACCATCACATACACCTTGACTCTGTTCCTGCCAGCACGTCCCTCCCTGTAGCCCTGCCTCGATGCAGTTCCTGCATTAGAAAAGCTGTATTAAAAATAATATATGTAATAAAGCATTTTTCCTCTTGAGCCAATGCAAGGAAGAAGGCAGGCACACTCGGCAGCCTTTGGGCTGTGTGTAAATGAGCAAAAGGCTATATGTTTCAGAAAGAAAAGATAAGTCTAAAAATTAATTTCAGAAGGGCAAGACCCTGATGAAAAAGTACCCTGCGTAACAAACGGATAGAGCCGGGCAGAGCTAAACTCAAAACATTCCAAGCCTGATTTGGTCTGCAAGGTTCCTATCTTCTGTCACACATTATTAAACATAGATCAGAAACAGGATCTGGGATTACAGAACAGACTGAACTCGGGACTTCAGAAGACACCTGTCCTATAAATAGGAGTCATTTACCAATTCAGAGCAACACACACATGTTTTGGCAACCTCTCAGCCAATAAAAGCAGAAGCCCCAACTTCAGAATTATCCAAGTGCTATTATTTTAAATGCGAAACAATGATTTACATCATCATGACTTAACTCCTCATTTCCCAAATTTTCCTCATGCATGTCTGTGCTGAATTGCACCAAAAAATTAACTGTTCCCAAAGAAAGCCCATTACGAATTTGGAAAACTGCCTCTTTTTTATTGAAGAGTAGAGCAGCAAGAACAACAAAAAGCAGAACTTTAGATCTGGAGCTGTTAACTTGGCACTACTGATTTCTTCAGTAACTTTTTACATGTATCCTCACACCTGAGGATTTCAACTTCAAAATTCCAAAGTCGATTCAGTCACTTGGACGACAGACTTTGCATGGCAAACAGCTCAGAAACACCAATTTGGGATTTTGCATAGGGTTGCAATGCTGGGCTACAATTCGTTGACACTTGGGTTTCCAGGAAAAATTAACAGAAACATGTGCAAGGGTCTGTAGAAGGGAAAAACATGAAGCACCGCTTCCAAACAGGTGCAGCCGATTATCTGAGGCAACTCTGTGCAGGAAAAAAATGCTGTTTTCTTCGCAAATTTTAAGAGCACTAAAAACTTCCAGATAATGGGAAGTCCCTGAAGCTTTTCAAAAGTGTTTTCTCATACTCCATACCTGGTATGACAGCTGCTTCTCTGCAGCTATGGGGAGTTGTGGTTTTCCATTTGTGAAAATTCAAGTGAAATCTATCATTTTTTGGAAAGAGCCTAAGTCCTGGTGTTCTCAAATATCTTTACAGGTTGAATATTTGGAAAAGATCCAAGGCTCCAATCAGAGCCTGAATATGTGGAAATATTTAACTTTCTAAGAAACAGTATATAAAATAAGCTGTTTCTCTGCTTGATGACTATTTCAGGATTGACTAATTACTTGTCATGATGCCAAACACCACAGAGATGTCTCAAGAGGATAATTTCTGAAACTTGAATTTGTAACATTCTATCAAAGGAAGACTATTTCTGTGTCAAAACCCTGTATCTGGGAATTTATATATAGCAAGATCATAAATGAACTTTTGGACACCCAAATTCAGAAGTCAAGTTATTCAATGAAATACCTGCTAAATCTTTTTTTGGGGGGTGTAATGTACAAGCTTTAAGATAAAACAGTAAAATAAAGACTACTGTATCAAACCCAGGTTCCTCCTGGGGCAGCACTCACATTTCAGATGGTTGGTCTCTGGATCTTGTTTCAGGGAAGGCTTTGGTGGCAGGGAGCAAGGACTGCCCCACTGTCCTGGTCAGCACATCAGGTCCTCCCTGAGGGTGGTTATGGCAAGGAGATGTAGCTAAGCTTTCCTAAATTCAGCCACCTCTGGCCAAAAAAAACTTGACCTAAACTCCATCTGTCTTCTCATACCAATGCATGTCACATCAAGGCCAGGCTAGTTCTGGCATAGGCAGGGGCTAAATTCACCCCCTCTCTTAATCAGAAGAGAACCAGACTCTACAGTCTAAGCTCAGCTTTGCTTCCAGCTGAGTGAAAGGTCCCTTTGGCCAAGTTACCAGCAAAGGCTAACAAATACAGTTTAGTTTCAGGAGCGATTAATTCCTGCCATCACCTATTCTCTAGCAGGCACAACACTCATGCTGCACATTTATACAGGTTATAAGGATAGAAAGGACCATTCATGTAACAAAGTTTTTCTCCCTGCTTGCAAGAAGTTAGGGGATCTAACCTCGTAGTTACTACATAAACCCCATAACTTCTGTCTGAAACAGTTTCAGCATGAGCCTGGCTTTCAGGCTGACACTGGCTGGTAATCCACCTCATACCCAGGTAGAAACATTCCAACTTTTATTCTCAGCATTACAAATCTGCACATTGTTACCCTGAGGTTGTCCCACATCAAGATCTAAGTCATAGCTTCTCTTTGTGCCTTTCTTTGATAATATTTCAAGCTGTTTTCTCTGAACTTTTTCTTCCTCTTGTTGATACTTGCATATTATGGTTATTTTTTTAATTTTCCTTAAGTAGATGAATCCTGCCGAAACCTTGCCTATAGCTCAGTATTTACAGTATGTGGTCACCTTTATTGCTCTTTTCTGAACCCTTCTCAGACATATACCATTTTTGATAAAATGGGCATGAGAATTCGACATGATTCCTAACATTGCTTCCCAATACCATTCCAATGTCAGAGCTTCCCACTGATCCTTAAAGGGTTCTAGGTGTGCCTGTCCTCCCAGCTGCTGCTCTGCCCATGTGGTTCATGCCTGCCCAACTACTTGCAACATCCCCAACTCATTTTTATTTATCTGCTTCCACCTATACTCTTTACTCCTGTAAAGTCCAAATTTATACCCAGTATCAAAACACATGAACATTGATTCATCTGTAAAACTATCAGATGTCTCTTCCAAGTCCACAGCAGTGCAGGGCTTGCAGTCACAGGAGCTTGCCAAAGCCAAGCAGCAGATTTTACACTGGTGCCCTGATACACCATGCAGGATAACCAAAGGCTTTGGCACAGAGAGGACAAAGATAGAGCAGCTGTTAGAACAGCTATGTGTATTTAATCTTTTAGCATTTAAAAATAACCTTTTACTTGTCACTAGTGTTACAAGAGAGCTACACTAGGTGGAGGTGGGTGTTGTGTGGGATTTTGGGAGCCCAGGGGGCTGGAGAATAGCACATCAGTTGGGCAGTGAACGGAGAAGAGAGAAGAAAAGAGGGCTGATTAGCACCACGGGAGGGAGAATGAGAAAGATCTTGGAAGAGGAAAAGCTGCAAGAGCCAAGCAGAAGGGCACAAGACTACAGTGAGGGCAGATAACCATCAGAACAAGCTGAGCTCCAACGTGGCAGGAGGGGACAGCAGCACAGCAGCTAGTGTGTGGGAGAAGAAGCATGAGGATGTTACGAGGCCACAGGGAAGACACAGCTGTCAAACACAGGCCTGCAGAAAGGCATGAGTGGGCTCAGCAGGGGAGACTACATGGAGTTTTCTTTTGGCCAGGCTGAGAAAAGTAGAAAGCTGTTCACCATGGATGCTATGTGGGATGTGAGAGGCTGGCTGGTAGAGAAAGGAAAGAGGTCCCCTCTTCATTCCCCACCTCAGATGTGTGGGTTGGATCCAAACCAACACAGTCATCCATAACCTGAGGAAAGGAGAATAGGGGGCAGAATCTCAAGTTTGTGCAGCAAAGGGGCAGGCTGAGGGCACCAAACCCAGCCAGAGAAGGAGGAGAGCTGTGTGATGCAGCTTTGAATAATCTGGCCTGGTGGAAGATGTCCCTGCCCACAGCAGGGAGGTTGGAACTTGATGAACTTTAAGGTCCCTTCCAACCCAAACTATCCTGTGATTGTTTGTGGAACTGCATCTATCAGTAGCAGGTCTTGCACTTTGTTCCTATATACCAGCCTTGCAGGGCACAGAAAGCAGCTGTGGCACAGGCCTCCTAGCAAATCCTGCCACCACCTGCAAACACCCCTTTTCCTTCTCCCATATTCACCTGCTGAGGGGCTCAGAAACTGGCAGTGCACCTGCCTGGCAGGCAAGGTACCCAGCACCACAGGCAGCCTTCTGGAGGGGCAACCTCCCTGCCCACCTCACTCACCCTACACAACATCCTCCCTTGTTTGCTCCCAGGTGCCTTCCTCACAGACTTGTTCCTTGTAATCTCAGCACAGCCGTCAGAATATCTCACTCACAGCTCACCCCAGCAGCATAAACAAAGTGTCCCAAGCCTGCCTGGCTGCTTGGGACAGCCTTTCCACACCAGTTTGAGGCCCCATATCCCCCCAGGCTCTCATGTCGCACCCCATGGCAGGCATTATACAGCCCCAGCATCCTGCTCTTGCACCACTGCTACTTTGGGGTACCCAGAGCCAGCTCTCCCCACATATTCAGTTACATATACCAATGCCCTTTTCCAGCAAGGAGATACAGTCACAGATTAAGTGCCATATGTGAGACAAAGCAGACAGGTCTACAAGGCACTAGCACGAACAAGTTGAGCAAGAGGCTGTTCATACCAACAGGCTCAGCATGTCCTGGTGGCATAACTACCAAATTTAGGTGCATAGCCACCTAAATGCAAATCCTCCATAGGTACACAGTTTTGTTGTTGTAATAGAATCATAGAATCATCAAGGCTGGAAGAGACCTTTAAGATCATCAAGTCCAACTGTTAAAAGCTGTCACTCCACTGTAACCCTTAAATCCTAAACCATATCTTGCAGTGCCAGGTTCAGATGCCTCTTAAACACTTTTAGGGATGGTGACTCCACCACCTCCCTGGACAACCTATTCCAATGCCATGCGCACACCCCTGTGGTTACAATCTCCTACCCAGGCTTCTGTTCTATGTAGTAGATAATACACACTGGTTTAGACCCACATCTTTCCTGGTTGAGTATGTGTCAGGAAGCACCTAGGAACTGTTATACGACATCAAAAGATTTCCAGAAGGTCCTTCTGCAGTTTGTACAACTGTTACTTTTTCAGACATCTAAGCAATTTCTTGGCCTGTGCCCCACCCCCCTTCCCAATTAGCCTCCAAACAAATCCCAGAGCTGAATCAGTTTCCTTCATTTAGAGGTTCCGCTCAATTTTTTTTTTTAGGATTCCCATTTTGTCTCCTTCTTTTTCTTTACAAATATATAAATAATCACATCGTCATATGAGACAAGTAGAGACTGACTCTTACGGGTAAAAAACAGATGTTTCCCAATCTTCCCTAACAAAGTAATATTTTATATATGGCTCTTCAATGGATTTATAGCCAATGAAGGGATGTTACTACATTAGCTCATGGAGGGGGTGGGTGATAAAAACTGGAAAGGAAGCGCCAGACAAGGAAAAAAGAAGCTATCCAGAGCGCTGCAATTGGAGAAGCATGACAAATGGGCAGCACAGTTTTAGAGGACTTCGACAGCAAGGCAGATTGCCTGGCTGGGAGTGATTGTCCACAGCTGGAGCATCGCAGAGACCATCTGGTATTTCTTAAACATGCTTTCCCCAGGTGATCCAATTCTTGGAGTGCCCCAGCAAAGAGAAGAAAAAAAGGCTTGCGAGCCTCAGTCCCATTTCCAGAGTTCTCCTAATTAGTTAATAGAATTATATTTGAACTGGTTTCAGTTTCTCATACAAAAACCTTTGCTTTTGCCACCTTTTCATCAGAGAGAAAAAAAAAGAAAAAGGTATTTAAATTCATGGCGGTTTTAGTTTCTGTAAGAAAGTCAATGATTGTGTCTCTTGGCACAGTAACCCAATATAAAACTTAATGAAGTAAAAAGAGATCCAAAATTTCTTTTGAACACCTTGTAACCTCGCTTTTCCCCCACCACTTTAGCTGCACAAAGCATGCATATCCACAGGCTCTCACTTTACTCTCCCACCCTCATGTATCCATCCCAGTATGAGCCTCTGAAAAATCAGAGCATGGACTACATGGGAGACTCCAAAAGCCTCTTATTTCCAGGATTTTGTCTCTTTACTCAACTTGGAAAAAATGTCAAAGAGTTTAATTAACTGTGCATGGCACAGGGTCCTGTCACCACAAAAAGGAGGGCTGGCAGAGGAGCAGTGCAATGACATTTGCTGCTGTCCTTGTGTTCCCCGTAGGACAGCCCTTTCCCGAGCCAGGAGCATTGGGAACCAGCTAATGAAGAAAAGAGCGAAAGAAAGCGGTAAATAATAAATGAACGGACAGATGGAAAAAGGGTTAGAGTGAGCAACAGGAGAACAAACCTTGGGAACCAAACTGCGTTCCCACCAGCAGGCAGTGCCCCCACCGAGCAGCACAGGGCAGGAGCCAGGGTCTGGCCACAGAGATTATCCGCACCGCTCCCTGCCAAGCCAGGCTTACCATCCACACCTCTCCCCACTGTTTTCACCATGAGTTAGCACAGCCACAAAGCATGGGTCTGTCAGATGTATCCTGCACACCACAGTCACACATCCCTGATCCCCATCTGCAAGCTCCTCAGCAGCATGTAAATAACCCCTGTTACTTTTCACAAGGAGCAAATACATTGGGGTGGTGGCAGGAGTGCTGAAGTTGCTATACTCCTCCAACTGCAGCGAAATTTATAGCTGTCTCACAATTTACTAGGAAAGTTTTTTTTAATGCTGAGCACTCACCAGGCCCAGAGTTTTATGCTCTGTCCACGTTGGCAGCTACTTTCTCCAAGCCCGTGTTTAAGGAATGCTAGTAGGACCATAATCCTAGTCAAAAATACATACACAAAGTGCTTCAACATCTCCAGGCTGAAAAAAATCTAACTAAATTATTGGGAAGAAAATACTGTACAAAATAATCCAAAGGAACATTTACAGTGTTTAAAGGAGTTTTTACTTGGGTTGTGGGTTTTTGGGGTGGTTTTTTGTTTGGTTTTGGTTTTGGTTTTTTGGGGGGTTTGGTTTATTTTTTTCCCTTTGTTCTTAGGTGGTTTAGATGGCCAAAATCAGCATCTTCCACTACTATGCTGGGAGTGGATTTTGGCAGGAAAACCATCCTTATGCAGTGGTATAGACAGCAATAACAGAAGATAATATGAGCCATAATTGTAAAGGTAAAGAAATACCAACCAACTGCAAATTACAAAGTATATAAAATTAATAAAGCATTTAAAAAGCATGATGAAAAATTCACACCTTGCTGAGTTAGTAAGAGTGAGTAGGAATTTAAATATACAGGAAAGAAGGGAAATGTGAACAGAGACATAGATGAGTTATTTTGTGCACATGGTAAAATTACCAATATAACTATAAAAATATAAATATACGCACTCTATTTGGGAAAAAAATATGACGAACTCATCATAAGACTATAATATACATCACCATTTCCTAATGACCAAGAGATGTATTAGATAACATCTGCTTTAAATAAACACTGTTAAATCACCTACCCTGGATAATTTGCACCTCCAAGTATGCTGAGGAGATCTCTGACCCATTGCCACTAATTTTTAATAAATCTTGGAATGCCAAGTAATTCTAGAAGGGTAGGTGAGCCCTAACCCCATGCCGGTGCTTCAGCAGGGCTCCCTGACCTAGGGACCAACAGCCAGTCAGGCTGACAGCAGACCTTGACAAAGTAATTAAAAGCCAATATGAGAATCTAACAGTAATTCATTATATGCATGTCTCAGATAATTACCAGCTAACATATGTTGTACAGAATCAAGTCCCATCTAACTGTTGTTACAGCTTGGTTTAAGAACTTGCATAACTAGATGGACAGAAGTGGCTCATGAGACAAAACCCTATTCATTGCCTGCTTCCCATCCCACAGAATGCAATGTTTTTACTAATCATTTAAATAAATACAAGATTTTCAGAGGCAGCTTGCACATAGCACAAATGAAGGGCTAGTAAATAACAAACAAAATAGCCTTCATTTATCCTGTGATCGAATTTGTATGGCTAAATGACCAACATGCAACCAAACATGCTTTAATTCAGCCAAGCACAAGATAATACATGTACAGGAAAACAACATAGAGCTCGTACCTTTGGGATGGAAAAGCCTGTCCTGCACAGCCACAGGACGAAGCAGGAGGTACAACAGGACTTTGGCAAAGTGAAGCTTGAGGATCCAAATCTATTCACCTTATGAAAGAGAAAAATCCACAAGATTTGACTGGTGCTTGTAGGTGTTACATTAGCGTGGGAGGAGAGGGGGGTTTCTAACCTGGTGGTGAGAGGCAAAGCAAGCTCTAGGGATTGAAAGTCAGAGTTAAGCATGGTGCTGACAAAAAAGAGAAGTATCATCAGCACAGTGGAGAATGAGAAACATCACACAAGAAGGTCTGATGATTTTGGGGCCCAGCATAAAAGCTGGGGGTGAAACTTGGTAGTACAAATGGCAGGTATAAAAACCTCTGTGTAACATAAGAGTGGAAGGAGCCCAGACACTGGCACACTGGGGGTCTGCTTTAGGCTACAAAATCAAGGAGATCAGAAGCATAGGCCTATTTGGAGCATCTGAAACACAGAACTCACTCGTAATTAGGGACCTTTAACTGCCCACACGTTTGCTGGGAAAGGAAGACATCACACACAGCCTTGTATCAAGTTCCTGGAATGCACCCACAAAAAAAATTGTGGAAGAAGAGACAAGAACAAAACTAGGCAGGAGGCTCCTCGAGGTTTGATTATCATCAACAGGAAAAAACTGGGAAAAGCCATGAAGGTGGAAAGCACTGTAGGCAAGGGAGCCCAAAACCAGTGTTTGTACTTGTTTGGAAAAGAATGGAAAACAGTGGCAGAGTAAAAACAGTGCTACATAAGGACAGAGGCTTTGCTAATCTCAGAGAGTTGGCAAGCGAGATTTTTGCACCAAAGGGAGTTCAGGAAAGATGGTGTTTTGTAAACATACAGCAAGATAAGGGAACAGATGTAAATTATCTTAGCGTGGGGATACGATAAGGGTAAATCACAGACTGCTCCATGTCTAGCAGCATGCAAAGGAGAAATGGCAACTCCATCAGGCCGATGTGGCTAAGCACAAAGGAGCAGCACCAGGAGAGAGGGATAGAGTGAAAGACCCAAGTGCTCCACAGAAACTGCTCACCGCAGGGATTGCCAGCACTAACAAGGAGATGTTTGATAACTACATCAGTGGGAAAAAGCAGACCAAAGAGTTCAGCACCTCCTGAGCAGGGAGAAAAGGTTAATAGATTGGTTTATGACACTGAACACACCACAAGCCCTTCCAAAACTGTTAGTGAGTGTCAGCCCTCCCCCCTCCACTGAAATCTGTTTTCTGTTAGGTTTATGTGTTTTCTTTATTCTCTACACAACACCCAGAACTGGCTGGTTCTGGTAATGACATTACATATTATGATGTACATATAACTGCTAATTTTAAGATGCATGATTTATAAAATATCTTCTCTTTTGAGGATAGTTAAATTGGACAGTAAATTGAATTTAATACATACTGAGCATGTCACAGGGAGCCATATTCCACACAGTTACAAAAGCAATAACCAAATCAGATAATGAGAAAGCCAAAGTGTGGCTTAACAGACTAGAGAGTGTCACCTGAAAAAGAGATTCACCTTCATGACCTCTCTCACACACACACATGCTGTCAGCACGAAGTGAGTTGTAAAACTACTAATTAGGGTAAGAGAAGGCAGGGGATCCCAGGGGTTTGGCTCACAGCTGTCTCAGGAAGCGAAGAGGTATAAATTGGGACACAATTTCACAATAGTCAACAGCTCACAGAGTTAAAGTAGAAATGTTTAATGCTTTTGTTGGTTAAGACTTCATAAAAAAAGGATAACATTAAGACCACAAAATTAATGCAATTAAAAGCAGCAGAGTACAAGGGTAAGGTATAGTAGCACCCGAGGAGAATGAAAATTACAGAAGTTTGATGTTTTCAAATAAGCTGAGGTCCATCAGCAACTGTCTATGGGAATTTCTGGAAGACAAATGAGGTTTGAAAACTTGGAAAAGGGCAAATATAGAGGCTACATTTGACAGGTTGAAAAATCAAGGAAATTACAAGCCAGCCAACATAACTTCAATTCCTGGAAAAATTTGGAAACAAATCATAAAAAAATCCATCTGCAAGGAAGGGCTGGAAGCAATAGCCCTGTCGTGTGAAGGCAACCTGCCTTCTATTTGACAGAGCAAAAGCATCTTTTATGTGAGACAGAGGCAACAGATGTTCTAAACCTTAACTTTCTTGAGGCTTTACCTCCAGTTTTGTGTAACAATTTAATTAGAAAATTAGGAGAATAGAGTCTACATGAAATTCCATGTAGGAAATGCATGGCTGGTTGGGAAATGGTGCACAAAATTGCAGACATGAACAAGCCAAGTTGTAGCAAAAATTCCATGATTATACAGACAGGAATGTCACGCACAAGGTACATGAAATAACCCTGTTGCTCTTCCCAGTCAAGAAAGGACTTAGCTACAATACTGGTCTCATTTCAAGGCAATGTGCTTCAAAAACATCCCAGACCCAGCCCAAGGGACCCCAACAAAACAGAGAATCACAAAAAAATTGTAAAGAGGGGACCTCAAGAGACAGGATCATCCATGCATGTGTCATTCAACTTGAAAACAAAATGGCCATGAGAACAGAGTAAACGGAAGGCAGTTGTTCAGTGTAGAGAACACAAGTCTTCAGGGAAACATGATAATAAGCCTCAAATATGTAAAAGATTTCTGCAAAACTAAAAGGAGTGCTGTAAGCTGTTCTCCATGCCCACAGGCCACCATAGGCTTAAACTGAAGCAAGAGATTTTAAAAATACCAATATAATGATATAGCTAATTATGTCCTGGAGTGGACTGCTGAGGGAGGGTACATACCTTCCATCACAGAAGGTTTTAAAACAAGGATAAAGCCACATCATTTGAATCGGTCAGCTGTGATGTCCCCACAGCCTGGTCAATGCTGGTGCCTGGCTGCTGAGCCCTGACAACCTTTCCCCAAGCGGAGGCCAGGTACAGCCAATTTGTCACGGAAAAGGCTAGAAGATGCCCTCTTGAGGTCCTTTTCAGATCTATTTTGTAAAATGCTGTGGATAATGTGTATAACGTAAGGAACTGTGATGGACAGAAGGGCAGAGAGCAAGCTCTGTCTGAAAGACAGTTGCAGGCCTGTTACACAGCCCCAGGGAGCACTTTCCTTGAAAGAAAGCTGGAGAGCAAGTGCATTGCAGACCACCCCAGTGCATCAACCAGTAAAACAGTGATGCATATCATTGCTGTGCAGACCACAGGACATTTAGGTTGCTGATCCCAAACAAGCTGCCTAAAAGGCAAGGAAGCTGCACTTAACCCTGCAACTACCCTCTCAGGTCCCATCTTACAAGGTGTCCCCCATCTCCAGCCCCATGGAGTTAGCTGGGGATAAAACCATGTATCAGGGGAAAATTCCAGCAAAAATAACCAGAGTAGACTTGCTGCCCAGCAGCAGAGGCACCAAAAGGACACCCAGTCCCATAGCCCACACCCTGCACAGACTCTCTTGAAAGGGCAACCTCTGAGCTACAGTCCCCTCCAAAGCCAGCACTCCATGGGATGTGTCCCAGACCCTGTGGACAGGTCCTGCTCCAGGATTGCTATCTCCCAGAGCCATAGCATACGGCAAGAATCACAAAACCACCAGGGGAGGTTCACAAGTGCAGGAAACACACATGTCACAGGTGCATGACATGAGCTGTGTGATTCCCTGCCAAGGAAAACGTACAACTGGGGCTCTTGCTGTCTTTGGGGGAGAGGCAAAAATCATATTTCTGTGGGACTGTATCTCACTTGCAAGCTCTTCATGCAGACACACTGTCCTCATCTCTGCTCTGTGTCCTCCCTCATATGGATCTTCTGGAGTAGCCACACACACGTTCTTCTCCCCTACATTCTGCTTTGTTCCAGTCATGCCACCATTACACATCCCACTTGTGAAAAGCTGGTGTGCACACTCAGTCACTTCGTGCCCCCAAATCACTTACCTTGGAAGAAGAGTGTCTCTGCCTGGCTGCTAACATCTCCAAAAGTGGACTTCTTCATGGAAAAACCTCACACAGAGCTCAGAGCTTCTGTTATGACAGAGTTTAAGCTATGTAATTACCTTAACGAGGTAGTGGGATGCCAATGAAGTGCACCCTTCAGCAGCTCTCAGCTCTGTTCCTAGCAGTTTTCACCTAAGTTTAATCCCCACACATCTCTTTCAGCGCAGTTGGAAGAGACACACTAACACTCATCATGGTGGGACCATAGAGGGTCAACCAGAAGCATTAGGTGCCCTGTGAGGAGGGTCTACCCCCTTAACCACTGCTTTTAGAGGCTGTGTTGTATGATATGACAGGATGGAGAGCTTCCAGTACACAGTCTGCTGTCTCCTTGCTGGCTTCTCAGTGCAGACGTGGTGTGGTAGGACAGGATGGAGAGCTGTCATTGCTAGTCTCTTAATGTAGTGAAGTAATCTGCATCGCAGCTTCAGGCAGAAGGTACAGGAGAAAGAAGATATGTTTCTCCATAGTTCAGAATGAGAAGAGGAACACTATTTTGTTTCCTCTGGATGGGAACTCCTAGAGGGAAATTTATAGTCCATACTTGTTTCTTGGGAAGCTCAGCTACACTTCACACTTCATGTAAATACGGGGGGGACCATTTTTCACACATGTCTATTGACTTGAACAATTCCCTCTTACATTGGGCTAAACAGGCTTTATTTAATAGCAGTGCAGAAACCTGTGGCTATCCAGTCTCTCAAAGTACAAATGCAGTACACTACCCCAGCCCAGACTGGCCACAGAGGAATTCAGATTTAATCTAGCAAAGCTCTGTCTGCTGCTGTCCCACTCCCTACAAGATCACTCCCTAAAACCTGCGTGCATGTTGTGTCTCCACTGCTCCAGGCAGTTCCTCACATCTCACCTGCTGCCTGCCCAACATTTTGCATTCACTCTTCAGTTCCAGGGCTCCAAAATTACCTTCCTGTCATCTGAGCATTTATCCTGAGGGCTGCAAAGGAGGGGAGCCTGCTGTGTTGATGACAACTTCTACTCTATCAGATACAAGCCATAAAAGAATCACTGCTTGTTCCACTGGCCAGAAAGGAGCAGAGAAGTGTTTATAGCGAAAGATTCCTCCTCCTCCCCTATCCCACCATGGGCTGAGCTGAGAGAGCTGGTTCCCAGAGGAGAGCAGGCAATGCCATGCACTCTCCCCCAGCTCTACCACAGACTCAGCTGATGTTGAGTCATCAGAGATGCTGATCTGTGAAATGAGATACCTATCTCTGAGCACCAAGGGGGAAACAGCAAAGATTAATAAGCCTCAAAATATTATACAGCATTTAAATAGCACTGTCACAGATCAAAGACGATTGCTCATGTCAGTAAGCAAGCTCAGCAAGTCTAGAAAGATCACGTACAGAAAGCAAAGGCAAGACGCAAGAGAAAGCCTTTAGACAGGAGCCGAGGAACGCTCATACTTGACGAGAGAAACTGAAGTGGTTTAAGCCAGAGTCTAACATGTGTTCCTGGAGGAATGAGAGCCAGAAAGACTGCCTGGTTTCACTCATTCTCACCTATGTCTTAGCACAAAACAACACATTTCATTTTAAGACACACTCTTACCTTGGAGGTACCTGTGCTGGGAGAAGCTTAAATCACAGTACAACACAACCCTGCCTGATTGCTGAAATAAGGAACACACTGAGAACCATGTGCAACTGGTGAATAGATTTGAAAAAGACCCCAATTTACATTGATGCCACAGAGACTACAGAATCACACTCCATGCACTCCGAGATATTTCATTCTTAAAGCCATGAGGATACTGCATGAAAATTTGATGGCAGTATCTTTTCCCCAACCTGCAGACAGAGTGATAGGCCTGATCTATAGTCTTTCAAAGTTTTTCATAAAACTGTCACCTGGGAGGAGGAAAAGAACAAGACCTTTTATCCAAATCACAACAGTAGTAGTGGTAGTAATACAGGAATAAAAATGCCTCAGAATGGTGTTCCTACTCCCAAGCTCTCCTAGAGTAGCTATCCCATTATAAAGCACCTTCACTGTCACATGACTTTGGGCACGATACTCCATTTACACTTCTTTGGTACCACTGAAGTGCTGCCAGAATTAGCAGTAGTAGCGAGCCCTTTCACACAGAGGAATGGGGCTCAGTATTCCTCCAGTTCTAGGTTAGACAATGAAGGTCATCTATGGTACGTACACTGCAGGAGGCCAAGTGACTCCTGGATATATACCCCCAGGAGGAAACCCTGTTCCCAGGGATTCCCCCAGATACTCCATCCCTGCAAACTCAGTCCTTCACTGTCCCTCCCTAATAAACTGGGTTTGCATTCTTGCTCCTGCACCTTGCCTCATGACCTGGGGACTCCCTGCAGCACTGTACAAACCCGCTGTGCAGAACAAAGAGAAGTCCTCAAGCAAACTCTGGCTGATTGAATTTTGAAGGTAAGAAATGCCCTTCTGCAACAGATGTACAACCTCCTCTGCCCACCCCAAACACCAGATCCATCAAGAAGAAGGGAAATATTTACACAAGTTAGTAGAGTTCCAGTTAAATATTATGCTTAGCTGTCTAGAGTCCATGTTCTCAGACTATGTCTATGAAATAAAAGATTAAACTTCATAACAATTATGAAGTTGCTCTGCTCACATTCAAAGGGAGTTAAAGGACATTAAAATAGTTCTTTGGGTAATATTCCAGTGAAATTGCTCTCTCCCCCCTAGAGTGTTAGAGTTAAAACCTTCTGAACTATCCTGTAAACACACTTGGAAAGGCTAAGAGCTGAGCTGATAACCAGGTAGCACCTCTGCTCTGCAGGTTCTGTAAAAAATGTGAGCAATGCCAGAGAGCTTTTGAAGCAGTGAGGGAAGGAGGATAGGGGATAGCAGCTTCACTTCTCGAGGGAAGTTTGTTTAGTGGAAAGTAAGCAAGTTGTCAGGGGCAAAGCTGACAATGTTGATTCCAGCAGTTGTACTGGGAATAAACAGCCGAGTGGATTACATTACAGAGAATGAGAAACGGCTCTGAGGATCCCATTTGAATGCTGGGCCTTCAGGAATGATGCGATTCAGCTATACTCATGGCCCTGATGCCCAGTGAGCCCCTTGGCTGAGCTCTTTGACAGCCCTGGTATTCCCATCCCACCTCTGTGGGGTCCTTGAGAGGTCCAGAACAGCTGATGTCCCCAGGAAAGCCAGAGCTCACTGCTACACTGGTGAGGATGCAGACCCATGCTGGCTTCAAGGCAGAGGCTGGACATTGAATTAGGGGCAGCAGCAGAGAGGGGGGAGGTTGTGCAGGACCCATTTGTCCCTCCCAGCCCAGCAGCAGAGGAGGGCCACAATGGGGTTTGTCATCTCCTTCCCAGACAGAGCATGGGGCCCTCCCTCATATGAAAATCAGATGCCTGCCTGCCTGCCTTTCACAGGAAAGGAACATGTCAAGAGAAGGGGATCTTGTTTGATTTATTAGTCTCTTCCTCCTTCACATCATCTCTGCCTTATCCAGCTGTAGTGATAAGGGGAACAGCTATGAAAGGACCCTGCTGGCTGCTGGGATCCCATCCTTCTGCCTGCTCACTGCCTGATGACATCAGTCCTTTACAAGCACCATTAAATGTGTACCCAAAATGTGGCAGTCTACTCCATCCTTTGAGATTCTGTTCCCTGGATAATACAAACAGTTGCCAGAAAAAGAGTATCCTCTCATCTCTGTCTAGGCCATTATCCCTTTATATTTGCTCTTTAATATTTACTGGGTTCACACAAAGTGCATGCTCTGGAAAGAAAAAAAAAATCAGCTGCAGCTTAAAGGACTCCAAATTTAGTAATTGCTGCAGCCCCACCGAGGTGAACAGTTAGCAGGGAGATTTCTCCGGCACTTCACATGCCGTGGCATTCTGCTTAGGTCAGACTGTAGCAAATATTCTGTTCAGGGGCACCAAATCTGGAGTGTCTGCATAGTTGCCAGCCCCAGAGGCCTTATGAGTCCACCGTCAGTTCTTGCAGGTCCTTTCCCACCCAATACCCAGTAATCTTGGTAGGAAACAGAGGCAGCCAGAGAGATGCTGATTCATACAGAGGTGAAGCACCTGAGGGTTTTAACACACCTGTGAGTTAGCAAGAACTAGGCTCAGCTCCTAGCTCCAGAGCTGGTCTTGCAGCCTTACCTGTTAGCGTGAGGTTGCTGTAAGTGTTTGAAAACTGCTCCTTTAACAAAACCAAGTGCATCTGAGCTGCCTTTTCCCTCTGTAGCTCCAACATTATGTCAGGATGCTGGGCGATCTTACAGCCTTTCTGCTTATCCAGGGCAATGTCGCTGCGAACAATGTCTACAGCAAAAGGGAAAGAAAAAAGGGAGATGGCCAAATCTCAGCTTTCATTTTCACCAGATGCTTGGATCAGAACCAGCCAACATGACAGTCACACAACCATCACTCAGCAAGAGCAACCCAAAAAAGGGTCCAAATCCCTTGGATCCACCTATCAAATGACCCTCCCTGCTCAAAATCTCCTTTTATCCCACAGAAAGCTCAACTTATATGCTCACATAACCTATTGGCCCTTCCATCCTTCATCTGCCTAGCTGTTGATCTCTTACAAGGATGACTCCTCCCTTGCAGGAAAGTGCAAAAATCTCCCAACATTTATATTACAACCCTATTACCAGTTTGTTTAACACTAAATAATGAGAAAAGACTAAATCCCATTCTGGCAACCCCTGGCTTCCATTTAACCTTGCCTATCAAAAATGTGATAAAGAAAGGCTTGTTCTCACCTGGTTTATCCTCACTGTAGCTATCACAGGTCAGCATGGCTTATGACTCTGAACAAGTGCTTGTACCATTCTAACTCCTGACATTCAGTTCAGGAGGCAGGATTATTCAGCAATAGTTTTTCTCTTCATATGAGCATTTTATGTCATATTGTGAGATAAAAATATGATATTCCCTCTCCTAGAAATACTCACCTTCTGGGGAAATGGAATGACGGAGTAGCAGGGCAGAACAAGAATCAAGTAAGATGTGTCCAGTCTAAACAGGAGGGGAGTAGTGCAAACTAGTCTTTTTGAGTCCCTTATGAGTTTCATAAACTCTGTAACAGATTCAGATTCACAGACACCAGATGCTGTGTCTAATTCTTACAAAACCTTAGTCAGCCAGCTCTGATAAGGAAGGAGGGAATTTGGTGTTCTTCCACCACATTGCATGAGGTCACCCTTTGTATCATGAGGTTGCTCTTTGCTTGGTTTAATTCCCATCTAGCTAGAAGTTTCCCAGCCTACTGTCAGAAGAGAGTCGTGTCTTGCTCCACACACACTCTCCAGTTCCATTACTGCTACACATCAAGGAATACCAAAGTTGCTTCCAACAGTCATGCTCCTGTCTTTTTGAGTTGTCCAATTTCACGTTCAGCAAACTAACATTCAAACCTTTTCTATGTCTTGGGCTGGTTTGGTTCAATAAAACATGGTGTGGAGGAGTGGAAACCACATTATCTTCCTGTTTCTGAGCCTCATCCTAGTCTTGCCCAGGCTTGGTCAAAACAAATTTGTTTCCTAAAGGGAATGTAGGACTCCTAAAACCCAAACCAGGGTCAATGTGGACCCATGTAGAGGAACCACTGGACCAGGAGCAGGGTGAGGATAGTACCTTGGAGAGTGCAGGGGGCCAAGGCAGTGAGTCCTGTGTGATACCCTAACCTCCATCTATAGGGACCACAGAGATGGCCCTGCATGAACTGTCAGCAGGACCTATAGACAACAGGCCCATGAATTGGGAAACAGTGTTGTGATACTGTTGTTGTGACAGGTAATAACACAAGGGAGTCAAGTCACATTCAGACAAATCCCTGGGAGAGCTGGGAGGGAAGTCAAGCAGAGCACTTGGCAGTCATCTTCATGGGGTTCTCAGAGAACTGCTACTGCAGACATTCAGGAAGCAGAGGCAAGACACACAAAGTCTTATCTTGTCAGATTGATGAAGGGCCCAAGAAACTTGCCCAAGACCTAAGAACAGAGGTGGACCCCACAGTCATTATAGCTCCAACTTAAACAGATGTCTGGGATAGGGAGCTCATCAAGGAACTTGGTGCCTGGTCCTTCATACCTCACCAGGCTATACCCAGTGCAGGGGAGGAGGCAAAGGCACCTCTGTCCCACTCTGCTGAACTAGCAACACTGAGGGCAGAGGGGTGGCAGACCACAGCTTCCAAAGGCTCAGGAGGAATCTCAGCAAGATCAACCTGAGGAACACAGACAGCAAGGAGCCTGCAGCCCTCAAATCTGAAAGGATGAGACAGTAAAGAGACAGATGCAAGGAGTCCAAGAAGGAGGCTACCCCAGAGGCTTGCAGGGCAGACCCGAGTGTGCAGGAGAAGGGCACTCACTGCTTTCCTGAGCCTCTGTGTGTCATTGGATGTCTTTGGTGCCAAAGCATAGTAAATGTGTAAAAATGCACTTTCCACAAAAAAAAAACCAAAAAAAAAACCCCCAAACAATAAAAAACCACCACAACAACAAAACCCACAAAAAAATCCCACCCCTAAAACAAAACAAAACAAAACGAAAAACTCCACACACAAAAACACCCACGGAACTGAGCAGCTTCTGCCGGGACTGCAGAAGAAGAACTCCAGATGTGGGAGCCCCAGAGGATGCCAAATGTTTTCCAAGGACGGCAGAGCAGGAGCTCAGTCCGCGG
>NW_008670034.1:0-534 GCF_000695815.1 Acanthisitta chloris | reverse complement strand
AAATTTGGAGGTTTTGGGGGACATCAAAGAGGTTTTGGGGGTCATCGGTTTAATCCAATCCAAAACTTGGAGGTTTTGAGGGACATCAAGAGATTTTGGGGGGCATTGAGGAGGTTTTGAGGGACATTGAGGAGGTTTCATCCAAAATTTAGAGGTTTTGAGGGACATCAAGGAGGTTTTGGGGAACATCAAGGAGGTTTTGGGGGACATCAAGGAGGTTTTGGGGGACATTGAGGTGGTTTCATCCAAAATTTGGAGGTTTTGAGGGACATCAAGGAGGTTTTGAGGAACATCAAGGAGGTTTTGGGGGACATCAAGGAGGTTTCACCCCAAACATTTGGTTTTGGGGAACATCATGGAGGTTTTGAGGTCCCCAAGGAGGTTTTGAGGGACATCAAGGAGGTTTTGGGGAACATCAAGGAGGTTTCATCCAAAATTTGGAGGTTTTGGGGTACATCAAGGGGGTTTCACCCCAAAATTTGGAGATTTTGGGGGACATTGAGGAGTTTTTGGGGAACATCAAGGAGGTTTTGG
>NW_008670033.1:0-23665 GCF_000695815.1 Acanthisitta chloris | reverse complement strand
AGGTTAGATATTAGGAAGAAATTTTTATGGTGAGGGTAATCAGGCACTGGAATGGGCTGCCCAGGGAGGTGGTGGATTCATAATTCCTGGAGGTTTTTAAGATGAGACTGGATGTGGCACTTAGTGCCATGGTCCAGTAACCACAGTAGGGTTGGACTTGATGATCCTGGAGGTTGGCCTGGTTGATTCTATGATTCTATGATTCTATAATTTATGGGGATGATTTTCTGTGTTGTGTAGAGTAATCGCTTATCTGAAGTTCTGTGGCTATTAACATGGGAAGATCATCCACTTGCAATAGAAAAGACAGCTAAAATATGATTTAGAAAATATGAACAGAGGAAGGAAACACAAGTTGGAGGAGAACTGCTTAATAACAACTATTTCTAGTGATGGAAAAGAAGAGGCAATCTACATGGAGCTGGAAAGGCAAAGGCTAAGAGATGCAAGAGTGGAAGCTTGGAGGCATAGCAGACTGAGACTAATAACTACCACTAACAAAGACCTGCACATTCCTAGAGTGATCTCAATGCATCAGAAGGGGAACAACCAATTTGGCTTGAAAGCAAAACCTGTGTCCAGGTTTATCTGTCTATTTTATCTGAAAGCATTTGCAACCAGCACAAATTCCTGTGGGTCCTGTAACCAAAGAACATATTCTTTCTAAAAATAACTTAACAGCTTTGACTTAGGAGCTGGTATTCTTTATATGGAAGAAAATTTAAAATAGAAGTGAAATCTTTGGGCTTTACTCTTATACAATTGTGGTCTAGGAATACTTAACTACGAACATAACCTCTTTTTTTGAAACCAGTAGACTGGTAGAAGGCGATATTATAAGCTATGAAAATAGAGAATATTTGATTTGACAAAATTGCAAGACAAAAAAAAGCTTCTCAGCTAGGCAGCAGGATGCCAAAATTCTTCATAACTTCAAATTCCTCTGAGCAATTTTTTTCTTACTCATTATTTTATATTTGTTCTCAACCACAATACAGAATGTGCTTTAACTGGGCAAAACCAAACAGAACCTCCTACATATACACTGAAGCAATCCTGAGTTTATCTATTAGTAGTTTACCTGCAGAAGACTCAGCTGCGGCTAATTTTCATTTAAGAGCTTATACACTAGTTAGGAAGCAATTTTATTGCAACCATCAGAGAAAGATACGACTGTCACTCTGCCTGAAGACTCTTGATGAATGTTTGTACCCTGATCTTAACTGTAGTTGCTTTTAACACTTCATTTCTCAGAACATATTTTTGGAAATATATTACTCCAATATAGATTTTGACTATCACCATAGTTTTTCTTTACAGTTGACAGAAAACCCACTGATTTTTCAGAAATGAAAGAAGTTGTTTCACACTGTCAAAAGTAATCTTCCTGTTCTTCCAGGGTTAATTGCTATAATGCAATGTCTGCTCAGTGTCCCTTTGGAGGCTTTAAGATGTCAGGAAATGGAAGAGAAATGTAAGTAAATACTTTCTAAAATGTAGATTCACGGATAATGCAAAATGAAACTCCAATGCCAATTTTAAATATGTATAACTCGGATGTCCAGTTTGAGATTTTGTCAAATTAGTCTCTAGAGTACTTAGAGGCTTCATGTTGTCAGTGGCAATATCAAGCAAATAATTCCTCTACAAAACAGGTAAGAATCATATCCTGTCTTACATGTATTTGTCCTTCGTTAAGAATGCTATATACATGGGAAAACCAAATTATTTTTGAAGGAATTACTAAAAATCAATACATGTAAGTTTTCCCTTTTATTAAGACAAATGTATAACACTTTTAATGAACCACAGAATAATTACAAAATATACATGCAGGTGAGGTGTTTCAGAGCTTCCTTTTAGGTATTTTTTTGAGATAAAGACTGGTGTTTTCATACTTGTTCATCATTGAACACAATCTGCTCCTGATGGCAAAGCTCCCAGTGACTTCAAAGGAAACAGAGTCAAGACAATGCTGAGAGCTTTAGAAAACTGGAAAATGAAAACCCCCAATAATTTAGACCATTATTATCAAAGACTGCTCTCATTTGATGGGTGCCAAAAACTGGGAGATAATCAATTCTAAATTACAGCCTTTTGCAGAAATATTTTTTGGTATTTATTTGCTGGAAATTACAGAAAAACAAGAGTAGACTATCAAAAAGACAATGTTCTCTATAACAGAGCTTTTTGAAGGAGTTAACCTTTTGTACTAATGAAGTTTTTTCTAATACTTGGTTCAAAGTCACAATTGGCAGACTTATAAAAATATTCCTGCTAAAGGACAAGGAAAGAATTATCACCATATATATATCTGTCATCAAAAAAATTCTAAATATACAGCAATCAATTTTAGTAGAGGTGGAAATACATGTGAAACAGCTGCACTGAAATAATTAGGAAGTCATTGTGTCAAGCCTTTAACTTCCTTGAATGCAAGAATAAAATTCCCTGTATAATTTTCGGAATGATAACACCATTATGACTTAAGCTACTGAATTCCACATGATAACAGAATGCTTCTTCAAAAATGAAGAGTATCATTAAACATTCTCTACCCTCACAAGAGTCCTGAGTACAGATTTCCATTTTGGTTATATGCTTATCTAGTAAGATAGGAGCCATAACTGCATAACATCATACTGTAGTAAACCCTCTTATAAAACAATCAATTATGCCTAAACAGTTTGACTGTGTCAGATGTCAAATATCTAGGGACACAAGCAAGCTTCACCTCATCATTGAAATTGTCAATGTGAAACACGCTAGTAATATATCAAAGGTTTAAGTGTTTTTCATGGTGTGGAAGTTTCCATCATGGATTAATCCCCCACTTACTTGAGATGAAGTGTCTATACTTTTACTCTTGATATCAGAGGAAGACCTTCGCAAATCACTTGTTGAGCATGCTTGTGAAGATCTAACATGTTCCTGATTTACTTCACAGAAATCCAATTTAGAAATATCCTAAATTAAAAGGCATTCTTTTGAACAGAAAAAAAATTTGCTTTCTCTCCCACTTTTCTCAGGAGTCTGTTGCTGTAGTTTTTCAAAAGCTTTCCAGCAGCAGTCTAGCTGCACAGCTGTCTTCCAAATACGTCCAGTATACTTGTTACATATCTGGCCAATGGCACAGCACCACTGAAAATCCCATCCATGACAAAACTCATATAAAAAGCATTAATATAAATATCGCTCTTGGTTCTCTTTTGTCTAGGGGAGAATATGGACTTCATGAATACACAGAAGTTAAGACTGTCACAATCAAAATCCCACAGAAGAACTCGTAATGCTGCTTGTGGTGCAGAATTTAACATCTTCAAATGAATCTGGAAAGGCTATCTGCATTCTTAAATGTTTTCTATTCCAAATGATTCATTAACCTTTTTGCATTTTGATTGTATAAGAAGTACTTCCTTACGTTAACAATATAAGGAATAATGTAGAAAAATTTAATGTGATTAACTCATTAAAAAAGCTTTAATGTTTGGTACATAGCTAGCTAATTTTAAAATGCATGTTCAGGAAGATCTTTTCTTTTCAGTTGAAATTCTCTATAGTTCTACAAAAATATTCCTTTTTCAATATTCTACATGTACAGTTCAAATTTATGTGCTTTTCTAAATGTTAGCTAGCAAGCTCTCTTTCCATTTTCTCTTCTTCGTGTCCCTGACAAAAGCACTTATGATTAGTTAGCAGATAGATACTTTCTTTATCTTTCTCTAGATATATTTCTTAGATTTGTTCATCATGCTACACATGTATAATCTGTATAATGTCAAACAATATTAAAATTCACCTACAAAACCTTTCATTAGTCTTTTCTATTACACTGATTTACCACTGGGCACTATGTAGAACAGAGGCAACTGTGTCTCAAAAGTCATCAGAAGTATACCATATCTGCTATGTGGAGAGTAAGGTCCCTTATACCTTGCTAGTATTATTAATGGAAAATTACATACACATAGAACAGTAATCAATTTGCAAGGAGCCAGCGCCTGGCTTTGCAGTGCAAAGTACATAAGAAGACTTGACAGACAACAAGCAAGAAATATTGAAGTGAAAGAATAGAAGGGGAGATGAGGAAAGGCAATCATCTTTATGATTTATACCTCATTCTTTTTTCCTGTACCCATATACTTGTTTATAACCTATATGTTTTCCTCCCTCCTCTTTTCTCCCCTAGTCCTTTGTTTCCTTTCATCGTTTTTCCTCACCTTTTACTTATAGCTGCTTATTATCATAAAATCTCTCCACAAATATATATGGACCAAGCTCATCATAACATCTAAGGTCTCTCAGTCTGTACAGGTCTGGTATTTCACAATTCTCTGACAGTGCAACTATCAGTAGCCTCCAACAGCCACTCAGCATCAGCAGCCACCGGATAAGCTCTGGGACAGTAGTCTACAGGCAGCACATACCTCAATTACATAGCCTGCTACTGACAGGTTAAATTTTCTCAGGAATGAATACAGAGCTACAGTTCTACTCTTGTTAGACAGGCTCAGCCTTACACACAACCTTGTATGTAGCACAGGCTCTGCCTATTAAACAGAATATGGCACCCCACACTTTTGCACATTATTGGAAGGAAAGAGGCTTTTGTTTGTTTGGAAATGTTTGTCAATTTTTTTAGTCATATTTTTAATAAAATAGTTAAAGCCAAAATCAGACTTTCACCCTATGACTCTTCTCAGGTTGCCTTTTTTCATGAAGAACTGGACATAAAACTTGTATTTCACTCCTCAAGACTTTACATTATCAGTTCTTGCAAGGAATCAGTGCCAAATCGCACACATATGCCTCTGAGATAACTTTATTAGACACAATTTTCAAACAAATCTATTCCTGGTTCCATATAAGGAACAAGTAACAGAATAATAGAAGGAAAAGAAGGAAGAGTGAACCAAAAGTAATAGTGTATTAAGTAATAATTAGCAGAGGTTGCTCAGCAGTGGATAGTGTACAGAAGCAAACACAGAAATTATAATAAGTGTCAAATGAAGGGTAAATAAAAAAATTCATAAAGAAATAAGCTTCAGATAAGAAAACAATGGCAAGACAGATAGAAAGACTTTAAAAGTGGCAATGAACATAGTATTAGTGAAAAACTCGATACAATGAAGGATTATATATCTAAAAAGAAATTAAAAGCCATATGTAGAGCTGGTGTGGGTCTCCATAAATCTCTACTCTCCAAATTCTGCTTTAGCATTCAACTGTAGAAGTCTCAAAGAAAAATATGTCAAATTACAGAAAATTTCCATTTACATTTTGGCTTGGATCAGAAGTGGGCTTCTGAAATAATATTCCTGATCTTCCCCACTTATATTATTTGGTTCACATACAGGGGAGCAAAATGGGGTGCCTTTTTGGTGACAAAGGTGTGCACTTGGCCTGTGTTTGGTGTGATCCAACCACTAATAATGATTCAACTCTTAGAAGCAGACTAGGGCTAGTCTGAAACAACTCCCCTGTGAATGTGTGCCGTGTGGACAATTGGTTCTCTCCTCCTCACAGGGTTCTTTGGCAGCACAGGAATACAAATCCAGTTCTACCAGACTATGCTGCCTGCTACTGTAAGTCCACGCAAAGAATGACTTTGAAACAAAACCTAAGGGAATAGAAAACCCAGCATAACTGTGGAGTATAGGAGAAGGACCAACTCAACCCTTGCCTGTATACATCTATTCTCTTTAAGATGTCTAAAATATTTTAATACTGTTCTCAGCAATATTGTAAATATATTTTTGACAGTCTTTACAGGTAAAAGAAATCTGGTAGTGGCCATCTTTTGTCAATGTTAACATTCCAATGTGATCAAAATGCAACATATAGCAGTGACTTTGAGTTCCCATTTCTTTAGATGCCTTTAGTCAGAAAAGTGTTTCCATGTGTATATTATGCATGGGAGAGAAAGAGAGAGAGAGAAAAGGAAAAAAATAAAGGACAAGAAGGCAAAGACTTTCATGCAGCTGAGCTGAAACAGCCAAATTTTTCATCAGAGCCAAGTATAGTTTGGATCAATGTGTTGGCACATTGAAGTTGTTCCCATGAAATGGGAAAGTAATGTCAATGTAAAGAGACACACCTTTTGGCATCTAGTAAGTTTAAAGAATTAAATGTGTGTGTTTGCTTTAAACACTTGAGATAGGTTTGAAGGAGGCAAACAAGGGCTCAATAGATTTTATAGTCCAGTTTTCCTTAGAAGTGCGCATTAGTTCACAGTGCATGCCAGTGTCCAGTCCAGAAAATAGTCCATTTATTCCTGAACTGCCAGGTTACAACTCACAGACAATTTTCTCTCCACAATGCACACACTATTAGTAATAAAATCTCTTTGTGAGTGCAAAAAATCTCCTTTCAAAATGAAGTGTGTTTGGAAGTGTGTACATAGTACTAAGGTGTCCATCAAGTGGTGAAATATCTTTGCCGTGTGTTTGAATTATATCTGCACATAGGTATGGTGACTTGTGATCTGGACAGGAATAAATGAGGACTTAAATTCTGCAAATATTACACAGGTAATTAAGGAAGTTCTTTCTTTCTGGGTTTGAATCACTCTCATGTTTCTCTCATTACATGCCAAAGCAGCAGCATTGAAATTTAGTGGGATGAAACATGAGAAGAGCACTAGTTGATATCTATGCAAATATTGCTTATGATATTAGCAATGTTGTAGTCAGCATTCCACATAGAATGAAATTTAATGAAAGAAGTGATCTTGTTGCATGCCCTTTCAAAGCTCCTGAAAATTGACTGCTAGTGTAAGCAGCAATTACTAAATTTATATTTTATGTTTGGATTTAAACTGATATTTTTCATATAGTTCTTGAAGACAGAGGGTGTCTGTGTAAGTAATGTACAACAAAATCCCAGTAGATTCGAGTAAGACTATTTCTTTTTCTAGTGAATTCCCTTTCTATCCCCTGAACACTGCTGACAGCATGGTAAACCTTTAATTTACATGGAAGTATGATCAAGGAGATGATTTTGCAGTCTTGTTGGAAAGTTATCTGTTTCAAGCAATTTTAAACCATAGAAAAACAAGGCCTAAAAACTTGGAGTCCTTAAAGCTATTGTCTTGCCATCACTGAGTCCATCCCTGTACCCTACCCTATCCCTGATACACAGGTTTTTAAGAGAGGGGAAGCTGTTGAATGGCAACAGAAGAATAGAGAAACCCTTAGGCTATTTCAGTCAAAAGGTTGACTGCAAGGAATTCTCATTCTGTCTCAAGAAAGAAAATTACTGATAATCCTGGACTACCAGATATCCAGGTCTTAAGACAGACAAGAGAAGATATGGAAAAAATATTCGGAGAAGAAAGACATCTGTCTTGAATAAGGAGCGAAAATTCCCTGATGAAGTAGGTTTTAGGGAGGAATTTGAAAGATGTGAGAACTTGGCAGGCAAAAGGAAGGAGAGTAGGCTATTCCATCTGGGATACAAAAGGTAAGTGCAGAAAAAACAAGTAGAAGAAAAAGCAGAAGAAAGAAAGGGAGCAGTAACAGAAGTATGAGGAGTCTGACGAGGAGTGAAAGCTAAGCAAATGATCGCTTTGAGATTCTGAAAAATCTCGCATAAAATCTTACTATAATTTTGTAAGATTTAACATGAAGGACTTTCCCAGGCCCTCTATCATTATGTTTGCCGCCAAATTATTTTTGAACTCCCTGATCGTTCTGCTCTCCCTCTTTTCATTCAAGTCATGCTCCAGTTCTCTTGGTGCTGATGTTGCTTTCCATCTATTCCACTATTGAAAAGTGAGATTTAAATAACTCCTTATTAGGAAAATTCCACTTTAAAATAAAGTAGTAAAAAATAATCTCTGAAAATCTAGGAATAATGGTTCCCTGTGAATTTAGTAGGAGGTCCTAATGACTGAATTATAACCTTTGTTAAGCTGAGAAAAAACAGTGACTTGATGCATAGAATGTTCTGAAAACAAAAGTGAAAGATCTGGAAGCACAACATAAATTTACTCAGTCAAAAAATGTTGCATGAAAAATAGGGCAGGCATAACAATCTAATGAATAGAACTGATTATCAGGTGGCTTGGCTGTTGAAAATCCAACTTGTGAAGGAGCAGCAACCAAGATGATACATATACAGTACAATAAACTGGTTATGCAATAGAAAGAGACCATAGCTGCTGTTACACATTACTAGCAGATAATGCAGAGATTTGGCAGAAATATTAATCAAAATGCCATAGTGTGTTTAAGCAGAAAGAAGTAACCAGCTGTTCCAAGAAAAATTATTAGTACTGCGGGCATTTTAGAAGGAAGATAGTTAGAACAGACAGCACCAATGAGAAGGTTTGTTTTATTAATTTCATTCTTATTCTTATATTGCTTAGTTTCATGTGGAGTATAAGATTCTATCACAGAAAAAAAGAGGTACTATTAACACTAAGGAGAGGTCAAGCTCCATAAGAAAGTATCCTAAGAGCCTAAACCTTGCACTCAGAAAAGCAAGGTGTGTTTTAGACACAACAGGTTTCCTCAGCCTTCACTGTGTCACTGTACTTCTCTTCAGAGAGGTCTATGTTATCTTTAACAAGATTATATCTAACAAAAGGAAAAATATCTGTGCATTACACTGTACACCAATACAAGGCAGATCATGTCTGATGATATGTCACTATCTCAAGAATGGCCTCCTGCTGTTTTCTTTTCTGCATGTGATGTACTAGCTGCCACTAATTAAGAGATCCCTTGCAAAACCTTAAACGTTTTAGCTTTCACTTTTCCCCACCTCTGTGAATACATAGGCTTTACAGATAACTTCCACGGGCTTATTCACTGCTAGAAATTGGACTATTTAAGTATGTGGATTTATGGACACTGGAAGGTATTTTTACATAATATTTTTTCCTCAATGAATAATTTCTAAAGAGATGCATTTGTTGCACATGTTTAGTGGAGATTTGTTTCATTCTTTTTTTTTTCTGCAAATACTTTGCTGACAGAAAAATCTATGTTTTAGTACTAATCCTGTGCAACTGATACAGAAAGATGAGCTTCTATGTAAGTCATTCTATTATGAGGTATATTTACAAGAACATAGCAAAAATTTATTTCATAAAAGGAGATTATGAAAACTAAAAACTTTTACAGACTAAACATACAGGAAGAAAGAGACGTATGCCTTCTCCTTCACAACAAATATACCTGTCCAGGTCAAGGTCACAGTGGTTTCATTTCCTCCTTCTGTGACTACTTTCCAAGCACAGAAGATGTTTGTGAGGCGAGTGTGGTGAGTCAGTTTGATGCTTTCTTTTGTGTGTTTTTTTTTTGGCACTAATTCAGCTGTAAAACATCTGGAAAGAAAAGATTCACAGCTCATTAGGAGTTCCTTCATGTCAGATGAAGCTGTATAGGGGAAGCTAGTTATGTATTAAAGTGATAGATTCCTAACAGCCCTAAACCTTCCATAACCACATCTAGCAGAGTCTGATGTAATTTTTCACTGTTAAGTCTAGCATTTAGCACTGTCCAGGCTGGCATTGCTGTGTTGATGACAGAGACCAGCCTGATCACTACAGCTTATACAAAAAATTCTGTCCCATATACGAAGAGATGCAATATTTTTAGGGGTGTCAGCTATCACTAGCATTATTTTTGACAGCTGTGGATATCCATATGATTCAGATAAGCATCTTTTATGAGCATTGATATACTCTGAATAGAAGAACCAGTTATTCATTGCAGTCTGCTGCTTTACTGCCTCAGGGCTACTTCTTTAACTTCCAAAAGCATGTTTATATTTGAAAGATGCATTTTAACTCTATAATACTTGAACAAACCAAATGTAAATATTTAAAACTAATCTTTCTCATGTATGGTACATTGAATAAATTATTTTGAAGGTGAGATTTGTAGAAATGATATTCAACCAGGGAAATGTATAACAAATGTGGGGACAGAAAAAAGGAGCACAGAGTATAAATAAGACATTACATTATTAAATAGAAAATACCCATTTACTTTTTTTGTCATTGTGATCCCTATGAGAAAGCTTGCTGCTTAAAAGCACTGATGCACAAATCTGTGAATGTGTGACAGTGAACTACAACCACCTACTAAAACCTGTAACTCCAAGGTCAAACCTTCTTAATAATGATCAGAGGGGCTCCAGTGAACAAGGTGGACAAGATTCTATCTCCCCAAAACTTTATGGACTTAAAAAGCAAAGCTCAAAAAAACATTCAGGAGCAAACATATAAAATAAATCAAGAATCTTTACTGAGAAAGGAGAATATATTTATATGCCCACAGAGAAGTTGTGTTGTCAATAGGGGTTTGATGCAGAAAAACACACTGAACATTTTGCAGAGATAGAAAAAAAGTCTCATTTATGTAGAAGACTGGAAAATTAAGGCAATCATGATGGTTTAGCACTTGTAAGAATTCACTTTTGGTTACAACATTTGAAAGTGACTATAAATTAAACATTCCACACCACAACATTTTTCAACAATCATCTAAAAAGTCCAACTTCTAATCTTTATCGCTCTTTCTTATGTAATTCCTTAAGGAATACATATCCAGTAAGACTAGGGATCAGCATATATATATATATGAAGAATTTAGAATTGAGAAAAAAAAATTTCATAAGACAAACTCAGAATAATGGACAGATTCAGAGAATACACAATTAAGATTAGACTTAGAAGAAATGCAAGTACATAAGGCTGAAAAGCCAGAAAATATTCAGTAATATTTGCAGTGATACTCTGTAGTTGATAAAATGGAAGAAGCCATTTGAGAACCTATGTAGCAAGGTAGAAGAAATATTTATTTAATTTAATTATGTTTTACCTTATTATATATTCTCCTTTCTTGCCAATATTTATAAAATAGCTCCATAAAAGAGCAAAGTCATCCACTAATAACCTACTAATTGCTAGGATGCCCTTTGGCTCAATCTTCAATACAGTTTGATATTACTTCAATAAAGCAATGTGGATTTCAAGAAGACTTTTAGCAATTACTTATATGTAAAATCTGGATCTACTGCTTTTACATTTGTGGCAGACAGGTCTTGTTTTCTCTTCACAGTAAATAAAACTTTATTTTGCCATTTTGCAACATAAACACTTCTTCAACAACTATAAAATACCTATATATGAAGAAAAATCATCTGTCACAAGAAGACCTGCTGAAGGATTTATATAAAGAAAGTGTTCCTAGCCTCAAGGAGGTGATGGCACAACAGTACTTTAATTTGCCTTGTCTGTCAGTGCAATAAGAAACAGGTGAATTATATAGTTATTTCAGAATGATGAAAGATCCTGTTTAAACCTAGGACTGAAATATTCGTTATTTCATTAAAGGGAATTGCCTGGGAGGCAATCATATTTTTTATGTTACAATCACATATAAATTACATGATGAGCTACAGTACAATTGAGTAAAAACATTTTTTATCTTTTTTTAAAAAATTTACTCTTCATTGAAATCCCTCATAGAACACAGCTGTGAACTCTTAGGAGACTGACAAAATAGCATAAACGTTATCCTGCTCAGGGCTGCAGCCTAACTGAAAGTCATTCTTGCTGTTCGTGAACACTTCCAGGCGGTGCCCTGAACTCTTGAGCTGGTTTGGGCTGAAGTAGAGTTAACTTTTTTCATAGTGGCTAGTATGGGGCTATGTTTGGGTTTTGTGTTGAACACAGGGCTGATAATGCAGAGATGCTTTTGTTATTGCTGGACAGAGCTTACATAGAGTCAAGGCCTTTACTGCTTTCCGTACTGCCACACTGGCAAGGGAGTTGGGGGTGCATGGGAGATTGGGAGGAGACACAGCTGGGACAGGTGACCCAAACTGACCAAAGGGATATTCCATACCATATGACATCATGCTCAGTATATAAGGTGGGAGGAAGAAGGAGGAAGGAGGGGCATCTGGAGGGGTGGTGTTTGTCTTCCCAAGGAACCGCTACACATGATGGTCCCTGCTCTCCTGGAGATGGCTGAACACCTCCTGTCTGTGGGCAGCAGTGAATTAATTTCTTGCTTTGCTTTGATTGTGTGCGCAGCTTTTGCTTTCTCTGCTGAACTACCCTTATCTCAACCCATGAGCTTTTCTAGCTTTTACCCTTCTGATTCTCTCCCCCATCCGTTGGTGGGGGAGTGTGTGAGCAGCTGCATGGTTCTTGGTTGCTAGCTGGGGTTAAACCACGACAACTCTCAATATCCAAGTGGACATATTAAGAACACTGAAATGAAATCTGAATAATCTTTCATGCTAAGCATCAAGGTAAGACTTGCAAAACAGCTACAGTTAGTAGATAACTAAATATAGCACACAGGCTAGCAGTCAGTTTCCTGCATTTCCTAGTAATAACCCCTATAATCATTGGGCTCTGGAGTCGGATTTCTTGCACAGGGATACTTAGTGGCTAGTGGAACAAGAGAGAACGCGAAAATGCTGTCTACAGATCAATCTGGTGTATCAGCATTTCATGGAGAGAGAAAAGACACTGAGAAAAGTCTGGTGTCAGAGGTTTGACACTGAGGTCCTGCATAGCAAAATCTATTTGTCACCAGAGTCCTAGGACAGAAAAAGGGGAGCACTAACCTGACTTCACACAGTGTTAGCCATGCTCTGCAACACTTGCAGCCAACAGGATTTAAGCCTGAAATTTAATTTCTTAATCTCAGTATAATTTATGCATGGGTGACCTGTCTTTTGGGACTTGAAACAATTAAGCAGGTCTAGGCATGTCCTAGGAGACACACATTTACTTGGGAGAATTTTGCTAGTGGAAAGACGTGTTCACAGAAATTTAGGATTACTTCAGACAAGGCAGCAAGAAAGGGACAATTTTTATTTTGTACTTCTGAATGTAAACCATGAAAGTGGAAGTTAAATGCCTAACTCTTTGTGGGTTCAAGTATTGCCCCTTACTTTATATCTCTCAGCTAAGTGGTGCCGACATAGAAATACCTACTAATTCCTTGACCATCCAACAGAGGTCTCAACTGAGACACTTTGGATGGCCATGTATTTGTTTGTAAACTAACTCTATTAAGAGAAACCAAACTGAAAGAGCAGATTCAAGCATCCTTGCTGGAATGTAACCAAAGTCCATCACATGTGCAGTGATTGTTCCATCACTTGAAATGTAAAATGAGTGATTCTGCTATGAATCTTTGACACAATATAAAACAGCGCAGAAAAATAATACTATGTAAGTAGTGAAATATTGATAGAAATGGTGCAGTGAAGAAAATTATCCTGATGATGACAGTGAATTAAATTGAGAATTGGCAAATCCTGGAGGGTCGTAAGCAGTGACACAAGGACTAGCTGGAGGTCTGTCACTATTGGTATTCCCTAAAGTTCAATGTTGGGCCTAATATCATTTAAGTTATTTTATTCATCAAAGACTTGGATGAAGGGACAGAGTGCCTTCTGACCAAGGTCACTGGTGACACAAAGCTGAGAGGCATGGCTGATATGCCAGAGGGTTTGTAGTCCTTCAGAAGGACCTTGACAGGTAGGAGATGGTCAGAGAGGAACCTTCTGAAATTCAACAAGGTAAATGTAGGATCCTGCATATGCGGAGGTATAACCCCCATGCACCAGAACAGGCTTGGGACGGACCTGCTGGAAAGCAGTTCTGCAAAGGAGCTGAGGGTCCTGGTAAACAACAAACTATCCATAAGACAGCTGTGTGCCCTTGTGGCCAAGAAGGCCAATGGTATCCTGGTGTACATTAGGAAGAGCCTTGCCAGCAGGTCGAGGGAAGTGATCCTGCTCCTCTACTCAGACCAAATGAGGCCACATATGGAGTATTTTGTTCGGTTCTGGGATCCCCAGTCCAAGAGAGACATGGAACTCCTAGAGCAGGTCCAGCAGAGAGGTACAAAGATGATCAAGGGTCTGGAGCACCTGTGTTATGAGGAAAGGCTGAGAGTGTAGGGCTTGTTCAGCCTCAAGAAGAGATGACTGAGAAGGGACCTCATCAATGAATGCAAATATCTGAAGGAGGGTGTCAAGATGATGGAGCCAGGCTCTTCTTGGTGGTGCCAACAACAGGTACAAACTGATGCACAGGAAATTTCACCTGAACATGAGAAAGAACTGTGCCGGTGACTTGCCACCGAAACAGATTGCCCAGAGAGGTTGTGAATTTTCCCTCACTAGTGATATTCAAGAACAATATGAATACAATCCTGTCCCATATGGTCTAGGACAACCCTGCTTGAGCAGGGAGATTTGACCAAGTAACTGACTGTGGTGTCTTCTATTCTGTGATTCTGCAGTTCTGTGATGATGCTGGTATTTGTATTCATACTTCCCTGACATTAGTTTTCCTTGTTTCTTGTGCAAGATTTACATACTATTTTAGTTTGTCTGTGACTCATAGGAGATAGAAAGAACTTACTCCACATTGCATAGCAGTAGCTGGAGTTAAGGTGATTCTAGTTTTCTCTGCTGCAACGCTAGAGGTTGCCTAAATGGAGTACTGTTTTCTGATGTACATTTATTTGTTGTAGTTCACAGAAATACAAAGTGGAGATTAGATATACCAGTTCTGTGTATAGAACCTGGCTGTTGTGCTTTACATTGAGATGAAAATAAGACCCTTTCTGCACCTTCATACTTGTTTTGTGTTAGGGAATGAAAAGATGAAGTCTCAAGTACTCTTGAACCTGTTCACTTGTGATGTAAAAAAGAAGTGCTAGGTATCTTTACCCTCCTGTAACAGATGTCTCATCTTTTGAAGCTCTGGCTTTTTTACGTACATGGGCAGTTTGTGTGAGGCTGGACAATCTCTCCCACTAACATATTCTGTCACAGCTTATGGAGGCTGTGGCTTTCTCTTTAATCATATCCCTGCATGTGATCTCTTGATATTGTCGTCTATGGCTCATTGCTGATTCTCCATAGTATGGAGTCTTCGTAGACCTGTTTGGTACCTCCAGTGCGGGAACAACAAGCCAGTCTGTCTGAACACTTTTTCTTTGCAAAAATGTTTCCTAAATTACTATGGATAAGACTTCTCTATATGAATACTAGTTCATATGTATGCATTTATCCAGGAAAACAAAAATCAATACTTAGCTATTTTTAACAAGACATATAAGACAGTGGTTATTCTCTTTCCTGACTGCATAGAAGCTTACAAAATGAAAACTCAGTTTTGATGAGGTTGCAGTTTGCCTTTTCTATATACTTACAAATAATGTTTAAAACTGGAATTTTTAACAAGCATTACATATTGTCATATTTAAAGTGAAAGAATAGACAGACTATTTTGGTCTGCAAAGTACATATGGATCAGACTACTACTACATAATTCAGTAATGATACTTTTAAAAGCAAAAAACAAAAGTCTCATTCCCAAGCAGTTATACTACCTCTGAAAAACAGACTAATGCTGGAAAGGTTTTTTTCCCCTCCATTTCCCCATGCACTATTTCAGGTGGCCTATTAAATTCTGCATTTCTTTTGGATAGCCACAGGACATCATTGGCATGATATCAGGCTTCTGGCATTTCCACGAATTCCCAGTTGATCTGAAACTCTACTAGCTGCCTTAGTTCTGCTAAGCTTTTACAGGATCAAATAGTAAGGATTTATTCTTCCTAACACAGTCCCTCACACGGACTCTGGAAGTATCTTATGTTGTTCTGACCTCTGCTGGAGACCAAGGCACATGTAATTTTTTAATTTTTGTTTTCCTTTTTAGGTGAGTGGAAGGGAAAGGCAAAAAGCACTTTTTACTTCACTGTAAGCATTAAAGCAATTTCTTATTATTCTTACAGGTAATATATTAACGCATATTTGATGGCCTATATCAATGTGAAACTAATGGTTAGATATTCCCACACCTAGAAGTTCACTTTACTAGTAGTACTCACAAATCCTAGCCAGATTTGATGCAGCTCTAGTGAGCACCTCACAAACAAATAAAAAGGCTAAATTACCTCAAAATATTTACATATAACTTAGGACATGATGCAGTCAGTAAATCTGACATGTAAAATAGCCAAAAAAATAGTGGCCAGGCAGATCAACGTTATAATAATGTTTTCTCAAATGAGTTACATTTAATGTCAGTTCAGCAGTTAATAAAGTGAGAACACAGGGTATCCTTCTGCAGTCAATGAACTGTTTATTAATTAATTCAGAAATGTTGGATTGTGATTGCATTATCTATAGTTTGCAGTGATAGAGTGAATAGGGTAGAAGCTAAACTACTATTTAGGCCCACAGTTAGCAAGGAGGAAATGCAAAGAGTAAAATTTCAGAAGAGAGTTGAAGGTTGAGAGAAGGTCAAGAAAGAATTTAGGGCACAATTTCAGGAAGTTAAGATACCAACAAGAAAAATGTAGCATATTTGTCACATATTTGACACATATTCATCTTTCTTCACTCAAAACTGATGAACTACTGAGAGAAACTATCTCTTAGTTTAAACACCCTGGAATATAAAACTACAAAAATGATTTTACCAACCTAATAATTTGACTGAGGGGGACCTTCAAATAAATGAACAGGCTAAAGGTGGGATTTGAAGAGTTAATGAGCGAAGTAAATCTATCCAGCCTAGGCTTGCTCTGGTAAAGGCCTAAATAGACCTATATATAACCCAGTGGTGGTTTTTTTCTACTGGTATTCTGCAAAATTGCATCATGGAAGTGAATATAAGACAGTGAGATAGGCTCATATGTTAAGCAAGCAAATATAAATTTAGCCTTTGGCTCAATCAAAATCTGCTATGAACTGTGAAATGAAACAGTAGGAAAAAAGCAAGAAGAGTACTGGTGCTTCTCTCATCTATGTATCAAAACAGGATTTAAATGCTGGATTCTCCCCCACAGGAATTTTGCGTGCAAATGGGGCACTATCTGGATGTGCAGCGAGTTAAAAAAAAAAAAAAAGTGAAAAAGGCAATTTTTGTTTCCTTCATCAAAGTGCTGTCCAAAAAGAAACTCATTTTGTTAATTACATCATACACACTGCATATGAACAAGGAGAAGAGAGATCTATATTAAATTATGTAAACAAGACACAGAGCCCTGAGAGCCTATCCCATGTGTAGAAAAACCTCTGCAGTCAGAAAAGGACTACCTGGCTAGGCTATGCTTTCAACAGCACTGGTTAAACACAGAGCACCTCCCCTCCTGTCTCTGCCACAGCATGACCACCCCAGCACAGTACTACTAGTCTAACATGGGTGCCTAACACACAGGGATTGCAGGACTCATGTTTCACAGAAAACAGAGGGATATGTTGCACGAATAGAGAGGATACACAGATATACTGTGCCTTTCCTGTCCCAAGCATGGGGCATAAAGGAGCACAAGGTGCAGATCTGGGAGACGGTAGGAAGCCTCTCACCTCTCAAGCAAATAGATAGGGTGGCAGCCTTGGGAAAAAAAACCAGATCCTGCCACTGCTGTGTCATACTGGTCCCATGGTGCACAGTTGGACCAGCTAGTCACCAAGGTGGTGAAATTACACCCACTACCACAGTGCTACAAAAAGAAGTGAAAGAAAGTCACTTCCCTCTTCTTGTCAGTATCTGTCTGCTTGTCTTTTAGCCTGTTGCATCCTTTCACTGAAGTATCACTAAAAGCCTGGAGCAAGGCAAAACCAAACCAGAGACCAAGCCAAGGTTAGAGGCAGCTCTGTACTGGCAGTGATGTGTTTAGGTCTTCACTGAGTCAATATGCAAGGAGACAGCCCTGTGGTTTAAGACCTCCCTGATTAAAGACAATGTTTAGAAGATGGGGACCCACAAGGAGTTGACCAGGATTCCCAGAGGAATCAGCACACTGCTGTGGAATTTTGAGGTTTTTGACCAAGGAGTGGCTTATGTGACACCAGGCCTGCTCATGTCAGATGAGATACACCTGACTCAAAGAGGGAAGAGGATAACACTAGGTTAACTAGAGATGAGTCTAGGGGTGGAATGCCTGTGTCAGGGACAAAACCAGTAGCCCAGCTGAAATGCATCTACATCAATGTCTGCAGCATGGGCAGCAAGCAGAAGGAACTGGAAGCAATTGCATAGAAGAAAAGTTATGATGTAAACACTGTATGTTAGGGGGTGTTTTGATTGTATTTAAATTGATGGTGATAAAAATGACAAAGTTGAGTGCCTATGGGTAAAGATCAGGGGGAAAGACAGCAGGGCAGACATCATAGTGGGATCACTCAACTGTGATGGACAGGCAGATGAGACATAGTACAAGTGGCTGGCAGAAGCCTCACAGTCACCAGCCCTTGTACTTGGGAGTGACTTTTACTTGTCAGATGCCTGCTGGAAAATAATACCGTAGAGGGGAAGCAGTCCTCTCTGTGTGGAATGTGAAGAAGACAACTTCTTAACACAATGGGTAAATGAGCCTACCCGAGAAGGTGCCCTGCTAGACCTGTTGTTTCTGAACAAAGAAGGACTGGTGGATGATGTGGTGATTGAGCCCTTGTACTTGGGAGTGACTTTTACTTGTCAGATGCCTGCTGGAAAATAATACCGTAGAGGGGAAGCAGTCCTCTCTGTGTGGAATGTGAAGAAGACAACTTCTTAACACAATGGGTAAATGAGCCTACCCGAGAAGGTGCCCTGCTAGACCTGTTGTTTCTGAACAAAGAAGGACTGGTGGATGATGTGGTGATTGGTTCTTGGACATAGAAGGTGCCCTGCTAGACCTGTTGTTTCTGAACAAAGAAGGACTGGTGGATGATGTGGTGATTGGTGGCCATCTTGGACATAGTGACCATGATACGGTAGTTTCAATACTGGGTGAAGTAAGGAGGGGAGCCAGCAGAACTTCTACATTGGGCTTCTGGCCAGCAGACTCTGGCATGTTTTGGACATTGATTGATATAGTCCCTTGGCAGTCAGTCCTGAAGGACAAAGGAGTTCAAGAAGGCTGGATGTGCTTTAAAAAGGAATTGTTAAATATTCAGGAGCTACAGAAGTTCCTATTCAGTAAGCTATCCCCATGTGTAGAAAAACAAGTAGTCATGGAAAAATACTGGCCTCATTAAACAGATAACTTAGGCTGGAACCTAGAGTGAAAATGAGAGTCTATCGTCTCTGGAATGAGGGTCAGGTAACTTGGGAGGACTATAGGGATGTTGTGAGGTTCATGTAGGGAGAAGATTAGAAGGGGCAAAGCCCAACTCAAACTTGATTTGGCAAAAAATGTTAAAGACAAAAAGAAAATTCTATAAATACATTGGCAACAAAAGGAGGGTCAAGGAGTGTCTCCATCATTTGTTGAATGCAGAGGGCAGTGTAGTGACAGGGCATGAGGAAAAGGCAGAGGTACTTAGTGTCTTCTATGTCTCAGTCTTTAATATCAAGACCAGTTGTCCTCAGGATACCCAGCTCCCAGAGCTGGAAGTTGGTGATGGGCAGATGAGTGAATCCAGGAGGAGATGGTGTGCTGGTTTTGACTGGGTTAGAGTGTGTTAGTGACTTGCTATGCCAACTAAACACTCAGAAAACAAGGAGTCATGATGGGATCCCCCCCCAGAGTAATGAGGAAACAGGCAAAAGATCTTGCCAAGCCAGTCTCAATCATCTACCAGCAGACCTGGATAACTGAAGAAGTTCCAGCTGACTGCAAATTAGAAAATGCAACTCCCATCTACATGAAGGGTTGGAAGGATGATCTAGAGAGCTACTGGCCTGTCAGCCTAACCATGCTTCTGGGCAAGGTTATGAAAGAGATTATCCTGAGTGCTATTACACAGCGCAAGCAGAACAACCAGGGGGTCAAGCCCAGCCAACATGAATCTCTGAAGGGAAGGTCCTGCTTGACCAGCCTGATTCCTTCTATGACATCGTGACCTACTTAGTAGATGAGGGAAAGGCTGTGGATATATTCTATCTGGACTGCAGTAAGTGTTTTACACTGTCTCCCACACCATCCTACTAAAAAAAAGTCTTCTTGCAGCTTGGATGGGTGGACTCTTCAACGGGTAAAACTTGGCTGGATAGTCAGACCCAGAGAGTTGTGATGAATGGAGTTAAATCCAGTTTGTATCCATTCTGTAGCAGCATTCCCCAAGGGTCAGTCAGTTTTGGGGTTGGCCCTGTTTAGCACCTTTATTGATGATCTGGACATGGGGATTAAGTGCATCCTCAATAAATTTGCAGACAACACTAATGTGGGTAGGATTGTCAATCTGCCTGATGGTAGGAAGACTCTACAGAGAGACTTTGACAGACTCAGAATTAATTGACTGAGGACAGCTGCAAGACGTTCAAAAAGGTGAAGTGCTGGGTCCTGCACTTGGATCAAAATAACCCCACACAGATCGACAGATGGGGGGAAGAACTGGCTTGAGAACTGCTCCTCAAAAAGCAACTTGGGGGTGCTGGTTGACAGGCAGCTCAATATGAGCCAACAGTGCGCCCAGGTGGGCAAAAAGGCCAACAGCATCTTGGTCTGTGACCAGCAGGACGAGGGAAGTGTACTGTACTCAGAACTGGTGAGGCTGCACCTCGAGTACTGCATTCAGTTTTGGGTCCCTCACTTTCAAAAGGACACTGAGGTGCTAGAGCATTTTCAGCAAAGGGCAACTAGGCTTGTGAAGGGTCTAGAAAACATGTATTATGAGGAATGGTTGAGGGAGCTAGGTTTGTTTAGTCTAGAGAAGAGGAGGCTCAGAGATGACCTCATCACTCTCTACAACTACCCAAAAGGAGATTGTAGTGAGGCGCGGGCTGGTGTCTTCTACCATGCCTACAGTGAGAAGACTAGATGAAATAGTCTTAATCTGAGATAGGGGAGATTCATATTAGATATTAAAAATTAAAAAGATATCACTATTAAGGTCATCAGGCACTGGAATAGGTTGCCCAGGGAAGTGGTGGAGTCAACACCCCTGGCAGTGTTAAAGAGGCACTTGGATCAGGCACTGGGTAATATGGTTTAGTGGTTTAGGAATTACAATGGTAGTTCTAGCTTGATGGTTAGACTTGATCTTAAAGGTCTCTTCCAGCCTTGATGATTCTGTGATTCTATGCCTTCAAAATGATATAAGAGATTCTAGACTCTTTCAGTCTCAGTTATCTACAAGCAATAACAATGCTTACAATGTATTTGGAAACACGTCCTCAGTGTTTCAAATATAATTCCTTTAAATAAGTGAATTCAATATGTGGATTTCCTAAAACAGTCATAAGATGATTAAAAAAATAAAAGAAAAAAGAAGGTAATTCTCTTGACAAAAAATAATGCAACACTGAAAACAGTTTTCAGCCTTCAAGCAAAAACGAAGAGAGAAAGTAAAGTAAAGGCTTGCAAATATCACATTTACCTTCAGCTAGCAAGAAATTAATCCCATGTTAATTACAATTAAATTTTGCTACATACTGTCACACTATAAGAATCAAATTGTAACTTTACATAACTTAGGTTTTAGATCGATATCATCTTAGCAATGGATATTGGTGTTTCACTGAAGAACTGGTCTTTGTATTTGAGAACTTCTGAAATTATTTTAGAAGACTTTTGTTTCCTACAAGTAGTACATATATTTTTTTATCTTTTGTTCTATTACTTTTTCCAGAACTTACAAAAGTCATTCTGTAGTTCAAAAACCAGGACCTATTCCCTAAGATCTTAATGGTCTGCTAGCCAATTCACTCTGTTTTGATTAGCTAATTCCATTAAAATAGTTTTTAGTTCATGGATCAATCACTTGGGATAACTATGTGTACAGGTTTTTAGTTAGAAAGTTCAATATTTTTAAATCGTGTTTTTCAAAGGTAGAATTGATATTGACTGAAAAATATTTGCTTTAAGAATTAGGCAATTCAAATATCTCCAATATAACTCTTTTGTTTCCTGCTCCAGTATTTTGAGACAATTGGTTAAAACTATTGTTGGGTACAGACTACATAATGGATGTTTTCTTTTTTTAATCTATGTCCAAGATAGAGGGAATATTTGTTCTGTCTCTATGTTTTAGGAAGTTCTTCACAATAGATTAAGAGTTCTAAATATTAAAAGTTCTCCATCCCACTACGGAGAGCTGGCAAGGTTGCAAATAAAAGCGTCAAATGATAAGTGATGATCATTATTTACTGAAATCTCATTACTTATTTTATGATTTCAATGTACATGTGATAAGTATGGATTTAATCAGAAAGTCAACCACCAGTTTTGGAAATTCTCTTTTCTTTTGCAATTTCAAAATTAAATCATCAGTATATTTCAAAATGTACATGCCTGTGATGGGCAGATGGAGCAAACCAAGTAAACAGAGGAATGGAAACAGGTCAAAGACGTAAAAGAATCCCCTCCCAACCCCCATCACCTCTCCAGTTGCCCTTAAAGAACGGGTGTGAAGTTCTGGACTCAGAGAGTCAGGTGGAGGACAGTCAAGAGGAAGATCCATCTGGACAGTCTTTAGCTTGCACCCCATCTTCTAGACACATTACCACAGCTATAAAGAAAAAAAGAAGGATAGTTGCCTTAGGTGATTCCCTTCTGAAGGGACCTGAGGGCCCTATATGCTGACTGGACCCATCCCACAGGGAAGTGCTGCCTGCCCAGGGCTCAGGTAAGGGATATCAGCAGGAGACTCCCTGAGCTCATTCAGCTCTCTGATTCCTACCCACTGCTAGTAGTCCAGGCTGGCAGTGATGATATTAACGAAAGAGGCATCAGGGTAATTAAAAAGGATTTCAAGAAACTGTGCAGATTAGTTAATGGGACAGGAGCACACATGGTGTTCACCTCAGTTCTGCAGTAGCAGGGATGGATGAGGAGAGGAGGAGGAAAATCCACCTTATCAATAGGTTTCTAAAGGATTGGTGCTACAGGCAGAATTTCATCTTTTTTGACCATAGGGTATATTCTGTGTTGCCAAGCCTGCTAGAATCAGATGGGTTTCATCTCTCTAGCGGGAGCAAAAGAACTCTAGCCCATGAGTTGGCAGGGCTGATCAGGAGGGCTTTAAACAAGGTTTGAAGAGGGAAGACCTTGAAACTAGGCTTTCTAGAGATGGGGCTAAGGTTGGGAAGCCAGAGTTAGGAGTTAAATCATCAGCCCAGCTGAAGTACACATACATTAACACACACAGTGTGGGTAACAAACATGAGGAACTAGAAGCCATCATGCAGCAGGAAAGCTATGACGTAGTTGCCATCACAGAATGGCAAATGGGATGACTTGCATGACTGGAGTGCTGCCATGGATGGTTACAAGCTCTTCAGAAGGGATAGGCAAGGTAGGAGGGGTGGAGGAGTGGATCTATATGTCAGGGAGTCTCTCGATTCTGTAGAGCTTGAGGTTGGTAACAGTAAGGTTGAGTGCCTGTGGATCAGAACAGGGGGGAAGGCAAACAAGGCTGATATCTTGGTGGGAGTCTGTTACAGACCACCCAATCAGGATGATGAGGGTGCTGATTTACTCTGCAGAGAGATGGTAGATGTCTCAAAATCACCAGCCCTTGTTCTTGTGGGCGACTTTAATCTGCCAAATGTCTGCTGGAAATTTAATACAGCAGTGAAAAGGCAGTCTAACAGGTTCTTTGAGTGCAGAGAGGATAATTTCCTACTTCAGCTGGTAGATGAGACTACCAGGGGTGGAGCCCCACTAGACCTGCTGTTCACAAACAGAGAAGGGCTGGTGGCAGATGCGGTGGTTGGAGGCAGTTTGGGGCACAG
>NW_008670032.1:44884-52410 GCF_000695815.1 Acanthisitta chloris | reverse complement strand
CCATTCCCCTCAGTGCTGTGCTGGGTGCCCTTTCTCCACTGCCATTCCCCTCAGTGCTGTGCCGGGTGCCCATTCCCCTCGGTGCTGAGGCAGGTGGTGGCCGTTCCGCTCAGCCATTTCCCCCTCAGCACTGAGGCAAGTGCCAATTCCCTCTCAGCCATTCCCCCTCAGCCATTTCCCTCAGCCCTGAGGCAGGTGCCCATTCCTCCTCAACCATTCCTCCTCAGCCATTCCCCTCAGCGCTATGCTAGGTGCCCATTCCTCCTCAGCCATTCCCTCCAGCCCTGAGGCAGGTACTCATTCCCCCTCAGTGCTGAGGCAGGTGGTGCCCATTCTCCTCAGCCATTCTCCCCTCAGCACTGAGGCAGGTGACCAGTCCCCCTCAGCCATTCCCCTCAAGTCATTCCCCCTCAGCCCTGAGGCAGGTGCTCATTCTCCCTCAGCCATTCCCCTCAGTGCTGTGCTAGGTGCCATTCCCCCTGAGCCATTCCCCTCAGCACCTGAGGCAGGTGCTCATTCCCCCTCAGCGCTGAGGCAGGTGGTGCCCATTCCCCTCAGCCATTCCCCTCAGCCATTCTCTCACTGAAATCAGGACTCAAACCCCTTAACTCCAATGTAGTATTAAGCACAGGCATTATTTATTAGTGCAGCGCTGGGGGATGCTCCTTCAAGCTGCATCCCAACTCTCCAAGCTTTTCATGTGTTTCAGAAAACAAGGAAATCAGTGCTCGTTGGGCACAAGGTACCTAACTCTTATTAATTAGGTTTTTGTCCTCTACTAGTTAGTTATCCACTCTTGCTTCTTATGCTAATTATCACTCTTGAGTTGGTGGCTCCTTGTGGATCTTCCATGGGGGGTTTGGATAGCCCCTGGTGGTCCCTTGTGGTTGTTGAACAGATGTCCATTAGTGTCCTTGCCAGGAATTTTGAGTCTTCCTTACATATATATGTCTTGGCTCAGATCATTACCCAGTTTGCAGATTATAAAGTTCATTACCTTGGTCTTGGTTGACCCAAACACCGTAATTAATTAATATACTTGTATTTTTTAGCCCAGTCTGAGATTAAAATCCACAGTGCTGACACTGAGTGATGTTCCTGAGGCCACAAGGGGTGGTCAACTGGGGCACAATGGCTGTTTGCTAAGAGCTCATAGACTTTGGAGAAAGCCCCTCAGCAGCACAGCTGATTTCCACCCAGGAGTACATTTCAGAATGAAACAGGAGCTGAGGCTGTGAGTTTTGGGAAGACAAAGGTGCCCAGCAGCACCTGCTCTCAGAGCATCTCCCCCGTGCTGAGGGGGCAGCCAAAAACATCCCCCAGGGATAGGTGGAATAAAACATCAGAGAAAAACAGCAAGTTGCAGGTTTGGAGGTGTGAAATATACCACGGTGTTTCCAACAAGAAACCAACCAGGAGCCAAAACCAGACCTGAGCTGCTGCTTCCAGCAGCTGGAGACCATCTCCCAGCCCCATGTTGGCAAAGTGGTACACACAATGTGAAAAAGGTTTCTGGAGCACTCCCAAAGCAAATACACTGTATGAATTTATGGATTACACTTTTATGAATTTATGGATTACAACTTTTCTCTGCCTTCAACCCTCTCCATCCATCCCTTCCCCAGTGACTTGCTGACAAGGCACCCAGCACGACAGGGCAGAGAAGCAGTGGCTGGTGCTCCTGCCCTCCCTGCCTGCAATATCCTGACTCTGGGTGGGCAACAAGTCTCCAATAAAACAGGAATCCATGAACAAACAAGAGCAGCACCTCCCCAGCTAGCTTCCCAGCTCCCTCCGGCCGCTCCTCCGCGCCAGAGACTGGGAATCCCTGAGCTCAGCACGGCCCTGCTCTGTGTCCCAGCTGTGTCTTGCTGGAGGATGATTTCTAGCCAGGTGCTGCTTCCTTTAATAGTCAGTGACTGTAATAAACTGTTAAAGTGTTTCTTGCAGAGGTTTCTGCAGATGTCACCCCAGGCTGAGCGGTATGAAAAGACAAAGCTCCTATGTTTGCTCTGCCACACTCCTGCTGTGGAAAACCAGGGAGGCATTTAGGCACAAACTCTTTTGGCAATTTAGATTCAACAGCCCTAACCCTGTGATGGTAGGTCACCATGTTTTGTACCCATCCAGGAAAGTTCATAGCTCAACTGGGACCAACCGATCTCCCTCCCTGCTAAAATGTGAGGTGACCCTAGAGAGAGGGTTTCCTGCCAATGTCCCTCTGCTGTGCTCGCCAAAGGGCTCCTGGAGACAGAGGGTGAGATGGTGCTCACCCAGCTGTTCTCTGCAACACCCCTCCAAACACTCCCGAGTAAGCCACTGGTCTCACCAGCAAAGGTTTTTCACCTTGGTGCCTATTCTGGGCCACTCTCACCATTTGAGGTCTTTGCGGTCACATCTTAGTTACTTTTTGGTTGTGTTTTTTCAACAGCTTTGCAGAAACCATCTACTAAAAACCATCTGAGTGCTTCTGATTATATTTTATTTCTAAAAGCAGGAAGATGCAAACAGAATGTCCTCCTGGGGTCCACCCTGCCCAGGTCTAACCTTCCTTCCCATCTCCACAGCAGTGTGCCATGAGAGCAGAGCAGCTGGGAAACAGCTTGTGCCTGACAAGCCCTAACCCTAAACTTGAAACAAGCCTCCTGGATGTGCCACCTCCCCTTCTCTCCTCCCCTGCCTGCAGCAATAAATTCAAGCACACACTCATTCTACTGCCACAGGCAGCTGAGCGCCTCGGCACACATGAGGATGGACAAGAGATCCCGGAGCAATTCCAGGGAGTCTCCTAGAAGACGCAGAGATTCCCCAGCTACACAGAGCAAACGAGAGAAGAGGGAGAGCAGCAGAGAAGCCAGGAAAGGAAAGGGAGACGTAAAGCAGGAGAAAGCAAAGGAGACCAAGAGCACTGCAGGCACTGATGGGAGGGTGCACACCTCCACGGTGGTGGATGTGGATGAGGTGGTGTCTGAGGAAGAAATGGAGGCCATGGCGTTGCTGGACAGCGAGCAGCAAGAGGAAGGTATGGCTTGTAGAAGGGAAGGGGCTGGAAACCTCTGGGCACTTTGATGCTGCCTGGCTCAGAGCATGACTCTGCTCTCTGCACGGTGTCATCACACCCGCCTTGCACAGATGTGGTTATCCTCAGGACAGGATATGGGAGACTCCAGCCAGCCTCCCAGACACCTTCTGCAGGCTGATTACCACCATCCACCAAAGCAATGAACTCAGATACAAGCAGTCACACCCCCAGCATCCTTCATGCTCCAGCTTTCTACTCCCCAGTTCTGTTCATGCTCTGTCCTCTTCCTTTTCTCACTTGCCCTTCCTTGGGTGGACAGTGTTAGCCTTAATGTCAGTTCAGACCCCAAAAGACCCTGCTGCAGGGAAGAGTTGGGCTTGAGGTGCATACTCATAGCTCCCCTTCTGGATAACCTTTAAGAGCAGCTGCTTTCCGTGTGTTTGTTAGGCAGATTCCCAGCCTGCCCCGAGAGAAGGGAGCATTATGTCTTTTGGCAAGGTGTCTGGGCCTCTTTGGACCCAGCATCACCACAGACATGGCAGATGCATATTGCAGGAGCCAGCATCACTTGTGCACTTCCATGCCAGCAGTTCTGCTGCCCTGGAATGACACAAAGAGTTGCTCTTGACTCTCTGGAAACTAGTTTTTCACAGCCTCCTCTTTCTGCCTCTGTTACAGGAATCACAGCTATTGAGCAGTGCTGTGGAGTTCTAGTGTTCACACAGGTTCTTGGGATCTGAACCTCTCTCAAAACCTGTCGGTTCTGCAGAGAGCTCCAAAGGCAGAGGGGCAGGGATGGAAGGGCTAGAAGGGATTCAGAATGGGAGGGATGCTAACTTCCCTGCTGGAAAGCATGTTCCATTCTCTGGCTCTAAGTCCACCCAGGAGAAAGCTATTTTCATGCCATACCTGTAGATTTTTCCCTCAGACAGGAGAACAATGAAGGGCAGCCAGAGCAAGATGACCCACACTCACTTTGAGGAGATGTAGAAAGTGATATTGATCCGGGGCTGACCACCATAGTCAGCCTCCAGGCACCTTGGTGTGACTGCTGTAGAGCACAGGGAGATTTCAATGGCACCAGTGGCTTGGTCTAGCTGCATTAGGGAGCTGGGATGTGACTAAAATCCCATTCCAAAATTACCTGAAATACTCCGATAGGGAAGAGCACTTCAGGCTTTGCATGTTGAAGGTGCTTAGCTACAGTTTTTCTCTTTGCTTTAGCTTATCTTTCCAGATAAGCTTCAGGGATCCCAGTTCAGCCAAGCTTCCCATTCCAAGCCTTTCAGCACTGCTTGGTAGTCCCAGTTCTTCAGTATGAAGGCTGCTGTGTAGTCAAGCAACTGTGGAGAAACATGGCTCAGTAAAGCAGAGACAAAATCTGTCTGTCCATCCTCACAGCTCCTGGCCCTCTGGAGCAGGGAGTGTTCCTTAACTCACCTCCAGAGAGAGCCAAGTGGTTCACACAAGTGGAGTTCATGCGAAGGACAACACCAAAGCTAACCTGTGCAGGCACTTGTCAGGCTATCAGTATTTTGGGGAAAGTCTTCTCCTAACACAGTCATGCTGGATTTCTCCTTAGGTGTGAAGTCTCCTGGTCTGGGCATCTGTGAGTGGCTTCTGACCATCTTGTCTTTCCTGCTCATCATAATGACCTTCCCCATTTCTGTCTGGTTCTGCATGAAGGTGAGACTAGCCATGGGGCCTCCCTCAGTACTCGGTGTATGATGTGGATGTCAGTCACTGATTCAGCATGTGTTGGACATGAACATAAAGCTGTTTTGGTCTAAGGCCCTATTTACACCTCTTCAACTCATCGTTAATTTTGATTTAGCCCTTATCACATGTTGAAACAGCACAGGGGTCCAACCCCTGCCTGTCAAATACTCCTGCTGCAATATCAGCAGGCAGGAGCTTGGGTAAAGGGCAAATTTTCCCTCCTCCTCCCATTTTTTTTTTTCACAATTATAGCATGGCTACAAGTAGGCATATTTTGATTCCCACTTCTCGGGAAATTTCATGTGCATTTTGTTATCAACAATAATACCAATATTATGGCTCAGCTCTTACACCCATGAGCACATACATGCATGGTTCCCTTGGAGGGCAACAACCAACATGGAAAATTTTATCTCAGGGTGTTCAAATTTGGCCAGGCTATAAGGCAGCAGAATGCCTGGGAACCCCTGGGTGGGTCTGACATGGGCTGCTCTCACCAAGTCTCGGGCTGTCACAGACCTGCTCACACACAAAGACAGCAAACAGTGCTGGGCAAGGGGTAGAGGGACTCAGTGACAGGTGACACCAGTAGTTCATACCTGCTGAAATCCTCCCTTTGCAGGGATTTTCCAGAGCAGACTTCCTCCCAAGCCCTTGAAGCTGCTTTTGCCAGTCCTTCCTCTCCAGCCTAGCTTTTGTTTCCCTCTGCAGGTAGTGCGTGAGTATGAGAGAGCCATCGTCTTCCGACTTGGGCACCTCCTTCCTGGCAGAGCCAAAGGACCTGGTAAGGTGTTTGCTGAGCTCCTCCCAGCCATGCTGCTCCTCTTTTTCATGCTCTACCCTGGCTCACATGCTGGTGCCTCCAAGCAGTGCCCTCCAAACAGGAGATGGGATGGTTTTGCTCCCTTCCTCTTAAGGGCCAGTAGCTTCTAATGCCTTTTCCCCATCACAGAAGCAGCCTCAGAATTTGAGCCTATCTATTGTTATTCCTTTGTAGTTCGGCATGCCAAACCCTCCCCTGCTTTCCAGAGCAGAAGAGGTAATTTCTGTGATTCTGATGATCACCAGCTGCCTTTCTCTTCCCTCCTACAGGTCTTTTCTTTTTCCTTCCCTGTCTGGACACGTATCACAAGATAGACCTCCGCCTCAAAACCCTAGAGATCCCCTTCCACCAGGTACAGCTGACACTCACTCTCTATTCATTTTTGGACCTCTTTAACATTACATCTTATGGTTCCAACCTTCATCCCTGCAAAGAAAAGTTTGAAAAAAACATCTCAAAATAATCTCTGAGATCCAAAGTTTGTATAGTTTGCCCAAGATCAGTCAGTAACAGAGACAGAAGCTACAGAGACTTAACCATTCAGCTAGTCTTCATCATTCTCTTAATTGTGGGCTTTTCTGTGCTACCTTAGAATTGCCAGAACCAACTCCATCTCCCCTAATGTCTTCTACTTAGGTGGTGACCAAAGACATGGTGACCTTGGAGATAGATGCTGTCTGCTACTACCGACTGGAGAATGCCTCTCTCCTCCTCACCACCCTGACCAGCATCTCCACTGCCATCCAGCTGCTGGTGCAGACCACCACAAAGCGCCTCCTGGCACATCAAGCCTTCTCTGAGCTTCTGCTGGAGAGGAAGGACATCAGCCAGGAGATAAAGGTACTTCCATGGGGAGGGGGACAGCAGAGCAAGGGGTGAACCGAGGCACAAACAAGCTCAGGTGATCAGTCCCTCAGAATCACAGACACTGGTTTGAAGAATGGTTCCACACTTGGAATCAGTATAGATTCGTTCAATTGTCCTGAACCCCTGGGATAAACACCAACTAGTAATTTTATTTCTGAGTCACCTCACACAGTAGCACACAAAACCTGTCAAATCTGCTTCACAGTCCTGTAATTAATGTCCCTGCCCTGTCTTACTCCCTGGAAGGGACCTGGGCCAGGGCTGCTCTAAAAATATTCCTCTTCACAGGTGGCTTTGGATGCAGTAACGGGCTGCTGGGGGATCAAAGTGGAGAGAATAGAAATGTAGGTAGAAAATGCTGGTAGATGGGAATTCCCTGGCCCTTTGCACGTACCTGTCCTACTCACTGCTGCTTGCTTCTCTTCCTGCTTTGCCTCTGGCTCTCTCCCTACAGCTATTCTGCAGAAGGTAGAGCCTGACCTCTCACCTTCCTGTTTTGCCTGCCTCTTTGAGCCTCTGCCTCATGTAAAACTTCCACACGTAAGACTTCTTGCTCCTGCACCGACAGCCAGGGCAGGACCCTTAGCTGAGATCTCATCCCATTTCACTGCTGCGGCAGACAGAGTTTTGTAGCCCAAGAGGTGCAGCAGGCACCAAACCCTCCAGGTCCCACTCTAGAGCAAAGGCCCCAGGGCCTCAGCACTGGGAGGAATGGGCTCATCACTCAGAAGTCTGTGCAGAAAGGTGGGACTCACTCATTGTATAGAGGGACATGGAAAAGAGAGCCAAGCAGTGACCGAGTAAATCTATGAGCAGAACATTCCTGTGCCTGTCCTGAGAGCAGTCTCACAGTGGATTCTCTGCTGCCTCACAAAGAGTAAGCTTAGACTTCAAGACAGAGGCACAGAGAGAAGAGGACTTGATTGTGCAAGCCTGGTCACTAGAACACCAGGCTGAAGGACAATGGTGGAGGTAGAAGGCTAAAGTCAGACACCCAAAGAGCAGAGAACATGAAAGAATGCTCTGCAGAGACTGACTGATGAGCCCATTCCAGGCCTCAGATTGACCATCCAGTGCTGCCAGCAGAGCCAAGAG
>NW_008670032.1:43597-44832 GCF_000695815.1 Acanthisitta chloris | reverse complement strand
TCCGGCAGTCCCTGGCTGTGGAAGCAGAGGCCCAGAGACAGGCCAAAGCACGGGTATGCCAACTCTGAATACTTCTCATCTCCTTCCAAAGCATTCCTCCTGCCTTTCCCAGCCCTGGTTTGAGGTCCATGGGGCACGCCACTCAAGCACACAGCTCTGGGAAGATATCTTTCCTTTAATTCCTGTTCAAGAGCTGAGTCTAGCAAGAGGAACCCAGCTGTGAGCTCCAATGGGCCTGGTAAAAACAGGTTAGGCATGAGCTCCCAAACTTTTGGCAGCATGAAGAGGTTTAGTACATTCTGTGATCTTCAAAGGGCAGGAATGTTATAATCACACTGGCCCTGGGAATTTCACAGCCTCTCTCTGTTATGAACAGACTGTGCCCCCTCACTCCCAGCCTGACAAAAACCTCCTCTCTCCCCCTGTGCGGTAGGTGATCGCTGCAGAGGGAGAAAAAGCTGCTTCTGAGTCCCTACGGATGGCAGCTGAGATCCTGTCCAGTGCCCCTGCTGCTGCCCAGCTCCGTTACCTCCACGCACTGCACTCCCTCACCACAGAGAAACCTGCTGCTTTCATCTTGCCCTTGCCTTTGGATGCCATGAACCTGGTCTCTCCAGCTACCCACAGCCCTCCAGCTGTGAGCACCCTCCTCACGGACACCACAAAGCTCCCAGAAGGTCCCAAAGACAAGAAGGACTCACCCATGCTCTGAGAGGTGTCCCACAAATGGTTCCCACACTGCTCCTGGTCAATCCTGCTGAGAGGAGCAGGAGGGCTGGCTTATTGGCAGCCCACCATCAGGTCCTGGTCTGGAGGCAGGAGAGAAGGCAGCCCAGGCCTGCAATATAAAGTGGATTGTACATGGAAAAAGCCTCTACTTCTTTTGGAAAGGAAAAAATACAGAGTACAAGAAGCAGCCTGACAGGTGTGTGAGCAGGGGGTTGAGGGAAGTGAGGTGTCATCTCTTCACAGGGCCAGATGCACCTTGACACCTTACAGCCTGGCCCCCAGGGTCTGGTGAGAGAAGGCAGCCCAGGCCTGCAATATAAAGTGGATTGTACATGGAAAAAGCCTCTACTTCTTTTGGAAAGGAAAAAATACAGAGTACAAGAAGCAGCCTGACAGGTGTGTGAGCAGGGGGTTGAGGGAAGTGAGGTGTCATCTCTTCACAGGGCCAGATGCACCTTGACACCTTACAGCCTGGCCCCCAGGGTCTGGTCCATCTCATCACCTCA
>NW_008670032.1:8983-43585 GCF_000695815.1 Acanthisitta chloris | reverse complement strand
CTCTCCCCATCCCCAGAGCAAACAGCTGGGCAGGTGGGAGTCTGGCAATCCGTGGGGGAACAGGAAGGGGCTCAGCACACAGGCAGGGTGGTGGGTGCTGCCAGCCTGCTGGTCCTGCAAGGAGGGAATGAACTGGGTCCCGTGGTGTAATCCTGGATCCCACAACACATACACCCACACAGCCAAGGTGTTTAGCCCTAGCTCTGAAGTAGGAGGAAAAGGAAGATGAGAAAGGGGCAGCCTTTAAGGCTGTGCTGCTGCTCGCTTCCACAGGGTGGTGAGGCAGGACAACGTCTGAGCTCGTGGGCACCTAAAAATTTTAAGGTGACCCGTTCAACCAACGCCCACTGGGCTGACATGGGGGAAGAGCCAGCCGAGAGCCCCGGGAACAGTAATATTTTTGCCTGCTGCAGCTGCCTTAGTAATTTTCCACACAGAGAGAAGGAACAGAGAGAGTTCTCAAATCTCATATAGCCTGAAAACTTCTATATATCTTTCCTGCTTAAAGCTATTTGAAATGACCAGGAACCTACAGATATTGCAGTCCTTTCCCCTGGCAAAGATCTGGAGCACTGCCAAAGGAAATAGTCCTGCACTCAGTTTCCCTGATCCTAGTGCCCTTTAGGTGAACATCAGCTCTGCTCCTGCCCTTTTCCTTGACCTGCAGCATCTCCCATTGCTTCAGAGCAGACCTCCCCTGCACAGCCATTCCCAGCACCAGTGTCCTGTGGATGCCAAGACAGAGGGCACTTTGTGGCCCTTTCCTCAATTGCCCTCACATGGTTGGCCATCATACATGTGCCTAGCAGGGTTACCCAGCCAGCTGCTCACTCTTGAAATTTCACTTCTTCACAGCTCTTTGCCTGCTGGCAACACTCACTGCTCCCATAATACTCACTCTACAAGTATTTGCCAGCCTTTTTACAGCAAGGACACCTGGCCAACCAGCCCCCTTACAAGTGGCTGGGAAGTGGGAAAAATCCAGCTGTGAACTTGGTGATCACACAAGCACTGAAGCTCCAGGTGTAACCTCATGTCTAAATCGTTCTGGCACTGTAACACTGTTACGAAGAGGGCAGCAGGATGGCTCTGGCACCTGCCCGTGTGTCTCTAATAGATCACTCATGGAAACTTAACTCTGGGAAGTGGAACAGCTCTGTCATCTTCTACTGGCAAACATGAGCTGTGCAGTTGGTCCTGGTTATTTCTCATGCTGCTGGAATAGGCCCCTCGTTCCCAACCTAGGGCACAAGGGTGTAACAGTACACAGAGTGAGCTGCAGATGATCCTTTCTCTGGACACTTCTCTGGCTGCATTTCTAACTCCATGTAAAATGATCACTCCAGACAGATATTCTTGACACTTCAAGGACCAACATCTTTCCAGATACTGTCTCAAAGGAACAACACTTATCCCAAGAACTGACTGTCAAAGAGACTGGCAGTACTGCGTCAGGGCACACACATTGCCCTGTTTGCACTTGTATCTGCAGAAACCAGGCATAGATTTTTCGAACATGTAATTTTTCTGGAGTTGCAGAAAGGCAGATTATAGCTAAAAGCATCCTCAGTTCCAAAAAGCATGCCTTGTTCCAGCAGGATCTTCCCTCTTTTACATAGACAGAGCTGGCAGAAACTTGTCATTTTACCTTCAGGAGATATGTTCAAAAACCTTGCAGAAGGAAAACATCATTTTAAAATGTGCTTAAGGATTAGTGATAGAAGAGGTTTCCAAAAGAGAATTTACTCTGAGGGAGTTGGCAGGGATTGTCTGAGCTGATGTGATTCCTGACAGTTTCACTGCCTGCTCTTCCAAGCTGAGAATGGGTCAAATTGTAGAGTCATCCCGATTTTTGTACATTTTCTTCCTAACCAGTCAGGCAGCTGGTAATTGGATCATCTGAAGCCCAGAGGATGAAGGAGGTACCCATTATCAGATACACATTAGAACTGGGAGGAGGCAGAGTACAGGGAGGACAGAATACACATTAGAACTGGGAGGAGGCAGAGGACAAGGAGGACAGATGTAAAGTGGCAGAGGCAGGTAGAAGAACAGCATAAATGCTGAATGTCAGGCACAGAGATGTCAGTGTAGGCAAGAAGTAGGCAAAGAGTAACAGCAGGAGATGAGGGGTGAAACACTACTATGAATGGGCACTAAGATACTACTCAGGCACTGCTGTTCTTCAATGTTTCCTTTTTCTGGATGCCTTGGGCTGGCCAGAGGTGGAAGCTTTGGGACTTGAGCAGGCCCTGACTTCTGAGATGCTTTCTTGGACACATTTTTTTCTGAAAGAAAAGCAAAACAACAAACCAAAGCCATTAAAAATACCACAGAGTTAAAATGTGCCCAAGGTATCACATCCTTAACAAACAAATTAGCCTCTCCTCCTGCTTTGATGTCAAAGAGGATATGCTGAAGAACTAAGGGAAGAAATTTTAATTCCCATTCTGGCTCCTTCTCCACTTTTTATATCTTGTGGATCTAGCTGAGAAAGGACACGAGGAAATGCTTTAATTCACAACAAACTTGTGAGCTTAAGAACTCACTGCCACACTGTATGGGCAAGACCCTTAGGTCAGGAGTGTGCAGATACCTCCAGGAGAGAGCAAGAGTGCCCTGTGCTATAAACACAAAAGGTCTGTGGCCTCTGAGAGTGAAGGGACCTGGAACATTATTTCTTTCCTGCTCCAAAATCAGTGATCCTAAACAGATCTTTTTTTGCCTGTAAACAGGGAACACTCACTAGGAAGATGACACCAATCACAGTGATCTCCTAGATACAGACCCTGTGTCATGTGTCAGAATCAAACAAAATTACTTTGGCTCAAAACCAGACCACATTCAGCAGTTCTTTCTACCCTGCTCTAGATTGAGGTTAAAGGCCTCCTTGCATGGACTCTGGCAGAGCTGAGGCAAAACCCTAGGATGTGCCCAGGAGGAGAGAGTTCTGCACTAACAGGAGATGAGTGAGGTGTCCTCAAAGACTCCTTCACTCTCTGAGGCTGGGAAAGGGTTCACAATATTGATTCTCCTGACCTTGCCCTTCTTTATGTGTTGCTTCTGGGATGACTTTCCTGTCTTTCTCCAGCTCTTTGATTCTCTGCAGAGCTTCTTCAGCTTCTCTTGAAGACCTTCAGGTCTTTCCTCTGCATTCAAAGCACGGAGCTCTGTTTCTCTGAAACACAGCAGCTAATGCTAAAACCTGAAATCTAAGCAGCTGCTGGCAGGATGCCCAAAAGAAAGATTTACAGAGCTAAAGTGTCCACTGGGATTGACAGACTCTATAAAACACATTTCTGGTTTCAGAGCAGGGCATTGTTAGAAGATCTATAAAGGACTTCACGGCACATCTATGTAAACCCTGCAAATTTAATTAATTTAAGTTTGCTAGCAAAGGGTGAGATGCTGATCTTCATTGTGCAAGGATAAATACAGTCAGTTCTATTAGCAAGGCTAATGAATGGGGTTTCCCTGGATAATGCAAGTTCACAGACAAAACAAGCATGAGGGAATGCAGTTCAGAGAGCCCAAGTTTAAGCATGGAAGAAGTCATTACCAAACACAAACCTTGCTGTGATTCTGCATGGAGACACTGGGGTGTCTCTTCAATGTGTTCCCCACACAACATCACTCGGCTCTGGGGTCAAGTTCAGAGCCAATGCAAACAAACTGCCCCAGCCAATAAATCTGAATCCATTTCCTCATCATCTGAATCGAACCTGTTTTTTATGGAAATAGATCAACAGCAGACCACTCATCTGTACAAAACACTTCATTGTCACAGGCAGCCTCAAACATCCTTCCAGCCACATAAGGAATTAAACCAGAAGCTCAGCCTGATCTCCTGGGCAAGGAGGATTCCAGCACAAATCCACCCCAATGGGTGAAGCAGAGGTCATCATGCACCATGGGGAACTAATCTGCCACTGGGGTAAAATCTGCTAGCTCCACTGAAGCTCTGGTTTTGCCTTAGACTCATGCATAGCCCATTCAAGCACAGATGTTAACACATTTTATAGCAGCCCTGGCACCAAGCAGGCACTAAGGTTCTCTTCATGTGTTCCTGACTTACCAAGCACAGATGTTAACACATTTTATAGTAGCCCTGGCACCAAGCAGGCACTAAGGCTCTCTTCATGTGTTCCTGACTTAGTAGGCTCCCTATAGATTCCAGTGAGGCCCATTTAAAATCTGCAAAAAGATCCAAGGACAACCAAATCGATGAGATCTCTTGTTATGATCAATCTCAGCACACAACACACTTTTTGTTGAGAAAACCCCCTTAGATGAAACTGAAAACCTCTGTTGGTACCTGCCCATGGTTCCAGTGAGGCTGTCCAACACCACAACCAGCCCTTTGGCTCTGTGCTGCAGCTTATGTGCCCTCAGAAGTCTGAGCTCCTCATTCATCTGTGTCTGACTCAGTGTGGCCAGGGACACTCACAGGACAAGCTGCTGCCACATGTCTCAGCAAATCCTCCAGCCACAGGGGAGGGTTTCTGTGCAGTTCAGCCACCAGAGCAAATCCAAACCACTAATAAGTGACTGGTCTTGCCAAGTTATCTGAAATCAGAGAATTCATACTGAATATTCACATAGTCAATGTTCTAATTCAATTTGCAAACTAACTTCACACTGGAAACATTTATTTTTACCACTTTTTCTTCCCTATTCATTACAAACACATCTTTTCCTGCTATGGATCTATCCTCCCAGTTCTTGTTTGGGATCATATGCTGCTTATCAGCCATGTGGTGCATTCTCATGTCCAGAATTCAGCAACAAACCAAAACTCATACACCACACTTGGAGAAGGTTTTAAAATGCTTAGTAAGAGCTTCTAGTCTACAACCCTGAGAGAGTGAAGTAAAACCACAGAGAGCACTGCAGTTCTCTGAACAGGAAACATCAGTGCTATTCCAGAGGAAATTCTTGCTCAAGGTGAAACAAAAAAATTGTGTTCATGCACTGTGCAGGAGGCATTGCAGCTATTTTTAGAGGAATTCCTCTCTGCTCCTTTGGCTAGCAGACAAAAGCCACAGCTCAACTCAAACAGGAAAGAAAGTGTCAAAAGAGAACAAGCGTTCCTCATAACCATGCTCCAGCCAGGAGGAATTAAAGGAAAGACTGCATACAAGATACAGGGCTCTTATTCCTAGCAATTGCAGGCTTGCATTTACTTTGTCCTTAGGAACCTCATTATCCATGGACAGAACCCATTGCTGAGTCATCTGAAAAAATTCTCTAGGTAACCACCCTGAATAACACCCAACTCCAGAAGCAAAGTGACCTCTAGTGCACCAGGCCCAGGGATCTCCTGTCTCACAGGCACCTATTGCTTCCCAGCTCAAAGGAAACAACAGATTTAAGTACACCATATGCTGGAAACCTGAGACAGGCTGTTTGTTTAATGCTGTGGTTGTGGGCAGACCTGGAATCTGCAAGGGATCTCACACGTTATGCATGTGCTCTGCAAATGATTTACTTCTTGATATTTACCGAAGACAATGGAGCACCAGGAAGAGGAATATGCCCCCACAAATCTGACTGTAAATGAGCCACACATTTTGGGGTTTCTTCAAATGTCAAGATTTCCAAAGCAGGTGGCAGTTCTGAGGGAGACAGGGATGTTCCAGGAACGATATTGAAGCCACCAACTGTTTCCACAGCTATTGCCAAATCAAAGCAAAGGAAAGGCAGTCACCAATCACTTTAACACTTCAGCTGGTCACGTTTATCCCACTGCCAGTTTCCTGCACCAGGGGCTCCACAAAAGGACTTTTCTCTTTTCTTATGTGTGTAGCTTTCTGTACAAGGCCAGCCCAGATCCAGTTATCACCTCTGTCCTTACAGGAAATGTGGTTTATCATCACTCACAGCTTCATGCAACTGGAGCCTGAACAGCTCATCACTGCATGCACCTGGGCCAGCCACGCAGGAATCTTGGGATAAAACTCAGCTCCATGCATGCCAGAACCTCACTTCAGCTTTTTGCACCTTGAATACTTCTCCCAAAGGCTGTCACAAACCTCACTGTGCCTGCAGGGGAAGAAAATACAACCTTCAATTATAATTCTCTCAGCCAACAAAAATAAAGCTGCATTCTGTGAGAGATGCCAAGAGGGATGCAGAGCCTATGTGGGAACTAGCTGCACTTAGGGTTAAGAATGAACTGTTTAGTAAGCACTGAACACAAAGCAAGGTGAAAGAAAATGAGCTTGGTTTGGAGCCCTGACTTCTTGTCTTGGCAGATTTGGCTTCCTCATTGCTTAAAGGCTTAATATAACTCTTTTTAAAATGGTTTTGCCATACCAATCCCATTCTGTGCTACAGCATGCACAGATCTGCCAAATGCCTGCACAGGGTAGTAAATTACTTGTTCATTCACTTACCTGGCACATGCTGATGGATATTCTTTGTTTGTTGGGGAACATGCTTGAAATATAACAATGCTTGATTTGATAGCCAGTGTTGAAACTTTGATTATGCCCTGGGAGGTCTTGGCCTCCATGACATCTTGTAGCACAGTTGTCACGTTAAGCAAATGGTGATGGTGAGACTTTTTTTTGGTATTTCAATGGGTTTGATGCATGGTTTGGTTTCCCCACTGTACAGCTGTGGGGCAGAGCAGGTTAAATTCTCCTCTGAAGTGGGAAAAGTGCAACAAAGCAGTGTTGGGATTTCCAGGCCTGTGAGAAATGGAGGTGTCTATCCTCTGCAGGATAGAACCTTTTAGGGTGCACAGTGGGAGCTCCACAATCAGGCATTAATGACCAAGAGGTAAGAATGATAGTTACTTAAGTTTTCCTGCCATGCAGTATCAACTTAAGAGGAAAGAAGAGGTAGATCCCAGGAGGGCATGGGGTGAGGGAGAACAGTCTCTTGGGATCAATCCTGTGTGGTTTGGCCATATTACACAGTATTCTGTTATCCTTATTAAATAACAGCTGCTTTGAGCATTTAGTGTATAAACTTAACCAAGTCCCCAGCAAAAGAGAGGACCTAACTGGAGCTTACTGGAGAGGTCACTCTCGTCCCTAGTGCCAATTTCAGAGTAAAAAAAGCACCTTATTCTCACAAAGAAGATACTCTGTGAAGGCTCTGGGAAGTGATCAAGAAAGACTGAATGAAAGCGAAGACTTCAAGCCAAACCTTATAAATTTCCTATAAGTCCCTTCTTACATGTCCTGTCTAAAACAATCTCACATGTCATTGTTCTCTCTCCATCTCTCATCCTTGTCATCAAAACCTTTGTATTTCTAGCACATGCTGCTTGAGACCAGGTAATTAGATCTTGGAAGATAATAAATACTTTGAGTAACTGAGTGTCATTGCTTTACAGGACAAAATTACCATGTTCTCAGTATTGTCTCTTTCCTGTTCTTTATAATCTCTTTCATTTTCACTGTTCCTTACCAAAGACACAGTGCAAGGAGAAAGGATACCTTGTCTTTTCTACTGAAAGGCCATTCATTGCATGACAATGCAAAAATGAACCCAAGCCATTCCAAACACACTGCCTTGTATGGATCCAGAGAATGCCTTTCCCCTGGCCCAGTTCCCAAAGTCCTTGATGAAATAAGCTAAAATTTCTTTTTCTGGACTTTCCTGGCTGAGGCACTTTTGGATCAGGTATCTGTGCTGTGCTGCCTAGCCTTGTGCTCAGGTCACAGCTATCAAGGCTTCTGACAAACTGCTCTTAACTTTTTACCCTGCTGATGTCTGGCCAATTCTGCCCCATTCCTTCTTCTTTCTCTCCCTTTCTAATGACAACTGCTCACTTATTTCCCTTTGGCTGTCTCAGCTCCTTCTGTGGGCTGAAATGCATCATGTAGCACAAGATAATGTAGGGGAAAGCACAGGATAACCCTGAGTGAAAGAATTAGATGGCAGTATGAGAAGCAGCTTAGCATACATGAGCAGTTCCTGACAGCTTGTGTTTGGTTTCGTTTCAGTCTGCAGAAAGGAAATAAGACGATTAAAAAACCCATCAGAAATGAAACAACTTTGAAACCAGGAACGACTCAAAGGTCCTGCAGAGGCAAAGGTTGAGAAGGTTAGTTGCAAATTACTCAACAATTGCTTGTTATCTTATACAAGAGATAATAACTTTGTATCAGCAAAGAAAACATTTATTTATATGCTCTATTATCAGGATAACTCAATATCTAGATTAAGATAACTCTGCATTACTGATAAGGTAATAAAAAAGTATTACCCTCAGAGAGCATTACCTGGTTAACGATCTTCAGAGTGGTGTTTTACTTTACATTTGAAACATCCATCCTTTCCTTCTATTTCTTTTCCATAAATTCCCCACAAAAATCACAAACCACCCACTCTCCCTCTGAACATATGACTTCCCTCTGTCTTATCTGCACTGTGTGTTCTTTGCAATGTACCACATTTAAAATTTCAGCTATTCTGTTTACCTGTGGCTGCAAGTTGAGTTTCTTGGAGTTCATCCTTTGAATGCTCTTGATTCCCAACACATATCTGGGGGTCAGACTGTAGCTTTGGAAAAGGATAGTATGGCCAGTATGGATAATGCCACAGCAAGGTGGTGGAAATCAGGTAAGAGAAGTGTGAGGAATCCATGAGTATAAAGATGTCACAGTGAGTAGGTAGCACAATAAACTGAAAATATCTTTGTGACAATTCTGAGCATTTCTACAGATTAATTCAATTTATCAGTCACCAGAGCAGTTGGTCAGACAGCGCTCAAATGCTTGGCTGAGTTTAATGCACAGGCTGAACTATGGCACTGGTCAATCACGACTTCTCACGTGTAAACTCTTGAGCTTCAGCACAAAAGATTTGAGCTGATGTGCTTTTTTTCACATTTGTGATGGACTGAGATGCTCACTGGGGCTCAGCTAACACAGAGTAATTTGCTGAGCAGACACTGCTTGATAATATGTTTGACCTTCCCCAACCCTCCATTTATCAACTTGATGTCTTGCAGGATTTCAGCCCGTACCTTTTCATCATCAGAGAGGAGCTAAAGCAGAGGGAAAGAAGAGATGGGAGCTGAGGAAAAAACTCCTTTAGCAGCCAGGGTAAAACCAAGAGTCAATACACACTCTACACATACCAGGTTTGTGATACCAACTGTAACTTGGAAGAGAAGTGAAAACCACAAGGCTCTATTCAGTCAGGTATTTTGTGTTCTCTTAGTCACCATTACACAAACTCTGTGTGTCAGCTAAGAAAATACATTACTTCCAGCAAGGATGAAAATCAAATTCAGGCACATATTGAAAATTCAGACATTGCTAACTCTATGATTGATGTCTTTTGTTAACACACACACTTGGTACAGTCCTGCCTTTTGTGCTTGCATTTATGCTTTGTTTCATTTAACATATCAGAGTGAACTAACAAAAATCCTGTGAAATATGATCACTTGAACACAGAAAAGGACTGGGCTTGAAATCTCACACATCTCAGAGTCTCATATCTGTACAGGAGGGAACTGAATGCTCTATTGGAGCACTAATGTCTGTGCATTCAAGTCAAAATGAACCAGATGAACTAGAGGGATTCTGTTAGGGCAGTGACAGCTGCAAAAAGGACACTGTGGTTTGCAGCAGGATGGTACAATCCTTGCTCCACTGAACTCAACCACAAACCCACAGCACTACCTTGGGGTTGCTGCTAGGGACCCGAGGGCAGGAAGAAGCATTGTTGTTGTGCTTATTTTGATCCAAATCAGAGGAATTCTCCCTTTGCCCTAGCTATTTTGGGATATGTATGTACCAGAGATGTGGGAAATGCCTGTAATTCCACAGCACAGCCCTCACAAGCCCTCTGAGACAGGACTAGGGTGGCTCACCCTCCCTGGGCGTGCTGGAACTGAGTGCTTGATTCCTTGTTTCTTGTGTGCTACCAAGAGACCCTGCAGCCCCACACCTGTGATGCCAAACTTACATCAGCCTTGATCAGTTCTGGGTTTGGGGAGAAGAAATAGGGAGGGGCAAGCAAGACACAAACAGAAGGGGAAACAGGATTAAAAATGCAAGTTTGAAGCAGAGAAAAAGGGACATGGAAGAAAGAGAGAAAATGAGAAAGAGTGAATTCATTAAAATTTTAATGCTTTTTTGGAACTAAACCAAGATTTGGAAGTTCAAAAAACAACCAAAATACCAAATGCTTTACTGAGAACCAGAGTGCTACATAAACCACACATACACACACCTGGAACAGGTACCCATTGCAGGCAGGTCCCTACTTCTGAGGCCAAGAGGATTATGAAATTCTCGAGGATGTTGATCAGTGTCTTTCCACTAACATGGAATCTGTGAACAAATGTGAGTGATTCCTGTCTGTTATGTGGGGAAAAAAAATCCCATTATTTGCTCTGTTTTGTCCTGAGAGGAGAACCATCTGACAGCTGAGTCCACTTTCCTTACAATTCAACCTCTGATCTCCCAGACAGTCCAGAGGTTCTGCTAACAGATTTCAAAGTTGAATAGGAACTACTTCATTTCAAAGAACCTGTAGACAGCTGAATCCTGATGATCTTATGAAATTATCTCCTTGCCCTAGACTTAAACCCCTTGATTTTGTTCAGCTTGCTAATCTTCATACAATCCTAGAATGGTTTGGGTTGGAAGAGACCTTAAATCTCATCTCATTCCATGCCCTGCCATGGGCAGGGACACCTTCCACCAGCCCAGATTGCTCCAAGCTCCATCCAACCTGGCCTGGAACACTTCCAGGGATGGGACAGTCACAGCTTCTTTGGGCAACCTGTGCCAGTGCCTCACCACCCTCACAGGGAAGAATTTCTTCCTGATATCTAATCTAAACCTACTCTGTGTCAGTGTGAAGCTATTCCCACTTGCCCTGCCACTACATGGCATGTAAAAACATGGAAAACGTGCACATACTCCCAGTTCCCTCCCAAAGAGGACACAGGTTTGGCAGCCTGAAGAGGAGAGCTCACATAATGGTTATTCACGCTGCATTTCCCTTTCCTACTCCACACATCCAGAGCCTGACAAAAACAATCTACATCCAAAAGCAGATGGAAACAACTGACACTGAACTGCAGTGGTGGAGACGATGAGTTTTAGGATCAGGGTAACAGCAGGACACATATTGGACACACCCTTCTCCCAGCTAGTGATATACCCAGGAAAACACCTGAATGACAGCACTCACAGGATTTCATGGGACTGTTCCACACCTCCTCTCTGATCCCCATGACCCTCAGAAAAGGCTTCTACCAACCTTTGCTTTCTTAGCTTCTTGGCCAGTTGCAGTGTTACAGAGGTAAGAGACATCCCTGAAACAGAAGGGAGGAGCTTGTTGCCCAACCCATTCCAAGGCAGCAGGATGGATCATTCCCTTACAGCCAGCTAAACCCTGCACTGGTCTGTTGTGCTCAGCCTGAGGCCAGGCTTACCGCCAGGGCTCCCTCCCTTGGGCCAAAAATGATAGATGAGAGAATGTTTTTAAGGCGGATGAATCTCGCATTGCTTGTCGCTAGGCAAAGATGCCCTATCGCCTACTTACCATCTGACAACGAGCACCACATTCCTCACTTCCCAGCACCGTTAACAGTCCTTTGTATACAGAGAAATGTAAAGCTATTCACTGCTAAATCCATTAAAGCCAGAAGAGTTTCTTTAATCTCGGCTCACAGAGTATCCCTGCTAGCCTGGCACCGTTTGGAAGGATGGTTTGAAGAAGTACTCATTTAGTAACTCTGTTATTCCTGAAACATCTTTCCCTCTAAGGGAGAGATCTAGCTCTGCATTCCCAGCTCTATTTCCCATCTCCTGGGCTCCTTATCCCTTCTTTGCTTACCTTCCAGCTCCCTTCAGATTGACAGGGTGGTCTGTCAGGAGCCTGAATTTGCTCAGTATAATGCCAAAGCCAATCTGGGGTTTGCAGGCAGCCCTGCAAGTGAGGCACACGTGGCTGTCACTGCTGAGCAACAAACGTGCCAAGGAGTGAGAGAGGTCAGGGTGATCATCTCAACAAGCTCCATGTCGTTATTCCTCAGGACCAAAGAAACCAACATGGATCAAACAGCCTCAGCCAGGGGCAGGACCAGGGTGAGAGCATGTTTGCAGGGACTGGAAGGCACTTTGGATCCGTGTCAAATGGTGTGGTCAGGAAAGTGATGCAATATAGGATAAATTTATCTTAGGAGGTCAACAAACTTTCCTTTTGCCCAGGGAACAAACACATGCCCCAGAGAAGAGATGATTCTGGACAGAAAAAGGCAGGAGATGGAAACACACCCACCCTTGAAGCCTCTTGGGGCTGTGGAGAAGCAGTGGCACAGGTCAGGCTTTGGAAACCTCTTCTGGAACAAACCTACGCTACAGGGAGGAAAAACAGAGGCCTAGTGTGGTCAAGCACCCTTGAGGTATCACTCAGCTTGGGGATCTCTGGAGAATAACATGTCAGAACCCTTTCAACAGCATTTTTTTCTTTTGGTGAAAGAGAAAGCAAAACCAATGATGAAATATGGGGCTGAGAAAACCTGTGACAAGACGCCTGCTCCCTTACCCCAGAGCAGGATCTAACCACAGGCAGCTAAGCTCATATTTGTGGTTGTTAGGTCCTGGGTGAAGCCTAGGACAAGTTACTGGTTAAAGCACTGGTCACAGGACTGTGCCAAGCTGTCAGGCACAGGGACACCGAGGGATGCTGTAAAACAACTGGAGTTTGTATGTCTCTTCTTGTGGATTGCTAGCTATCAGCTTTCTGCAAAGTGGGGAATGCCCTAAAGCACCAGCAATTGCCTTCCTGGAACTATCTTACTAATGAAAACCAAACATATTTGCATTAGTCTTGTAACCCCCATGAATTCTCTCTCTTCTGAAGCCTTTCTCCCCCTGCACCAGCCTTGCCAAAATGTATTGTTCTTGTTAAATGCTCCTGGTATTTAGACTTTTTGACTTCCTTATCAGCTGTATCCTTGTACTGTAGGTCCTAATTAGGCAAATTACATTTCTTTGCCTTCAGATACATATAGGTATAATCTAGGAGTAACCTTGCCAGGTAGGTTCTTGTCTTGCTGCATAAATGGCTTCTGGGAAAGAAGATACAAAAATTTGCTAAAAACTTGTGTCAGAAGTTTTGTTTTCCCTCTAACAACTCTGTTTGGCAGTACATGATATTCCCTCTAGGAAGAATGGGAAGATTAATGACACTGTTCTGTAGCAGCTACAGTTTTAAGGACACAGACAAGACTTTAGAGCATGTGGTACACAGCTGGAAAAATATCACATTAAGTTCTTGGCACACAAACCCTTTTCAGGCCCAAAATAAAGGCAGAAGTCACCGATATGATATACACTTGGCAGTTGCTCCAATTTAATATGCATTGCATTGGGAGAGGTTAGACACTCTGGTCTGTTCCTGGAGCTATTGACTCCTTCTCTGTGCTCTTCAAGGATGCCTACTCTCCTCTCAGAGATGTAATAGCTGATATGCAGCTGACGAGATCCCAACTACCCTTCTGACCTGGTACTTACCTCTGATGTTTCCTGCTGCTTTCCAGGACCTGAAGAAGGTCTTGTGTAAAAGTTCCTCCCTACACACCCAGCTAGAGAGATTTCCCCTGTACCATCCAGCAAACCGGTGTCCCCAGGTTCAGATCTGCCACGGCATGGCTGGCTCCACCCCTCTCCTCAGGGAGAGGAGCTGCACAGGCAGCTCTAGCTTCCCTCCCTCCCTGACTCTACAAGGCTCTTAGCCGTGTCTCCCCACAGTAGCCACCTTCTCAGGAGAGCAACCCCACATACCTTACTCTGCTCTGGGGCCTCTTGTAACTCAAACTTTATTATTGTTTTTTTCTGGATCACCAGGAGCTGCTGAGGGAGCTGGGGGGCTCAGCGGGGAGAAAAGGAGGCTCAGGGGGATCTTCTCACTCCCTACAACCACCTGACAGGTGGGGGTCAGGCTCTGCTCCCAGGGAACAAGAGACAGGACAAAAGGAAACTGTCTCAGGCTGCATCAGGGCTGGACATCAGGAGGAATTTTTCCACAGGAAGGGTTGTCAGTCATTGGAAGGGGCTGTCCAGGGAGGTGGTGGAGTCACCATCCCTGGAGATCAAGGAATGACTGGATGTGGCAAGTAGTGCTTTGGTCTAGTTGACAAGGTGGTGATCAAAGATTGAACTTGATGATTTCAGAGGTCTTTTCCAACCTAAATGATTCAGTGATTCTGTAACCTCCCCCCCAAACCAGGAGCCTCAAAAGAATCAGACCAAGGCAATTTTTCCTTCCCTAATAGCAAAATATATTTTAACTGCTGTAATACAGTAGATTATAAACAGCTCTTCTGCGTGACAGAACACAGTACAGGTTGCATCATGAAACAGCTGGGGCCAGGGCCAGGGCCAAGGCTGTGCTGTCCCTGCTGTGCACCTCACAGGGAAGGGGCAGCCAGGGCTGCAAGCACCAGGACAAGAGAGGAGATGGGGCTGGCTCGGGGGTACAGCAGGAGCTGCTCATTGCCCTGATGCCAGAGCACAAGGGCTTACACTCGTGCCACACTGCCGATCTTCTGGCACATCCACAGTCAGAAGCAGGAGCTCAAACAGCCCAGTTTTCCTTCTGCAGGCAGATCCCCATAATCCATGCCATTCCATGCAAAACAATTCCCATCAGGATTTCTCCCAGCTCCCACCACAGCACGCAGCACGTGTCTTGCTCAGACAGCTGTTGCGAAGAGCACCCAGCGAGCAGCTCGGAGGCAGCACTGCTTCACCCCCCAAGGCTGGAAGCCAAACACCCCAACAGAAAGGATGTACTAGGCATGAAGACACCACAGAGGTTCAGTTTTTTCAAGGATAAATTCCCTTCTGCATGGAAACCAGGACACATTTTGCCACATTAATACTGATTTTTGTGAGGTTATTTTGCAAGGAGCTGCAGCTGTACTGGCTGCCATTCTGGAGCTGGAGACTTCCCACCTCCCAGCTGAGGGAGTTACCATGGAAGCAAAGCTGCAGAGTTCTTCTGTTGGAAAGAACCACAGAAAACAGTATAGATTATATCAAGAACTTGCAAAGGGCAGGTTGGGAACCTCTGTATGCTCATTACTGACCAGAACACCTCACTGCTAGCTCTGGCACTCACAGCCCAAGAAAACTCAAACAAACATGGTGTAACTGAGTAATTAAACAAGCAATGTGCAAAAGACTTAGTATTTCCCCTGCAGCACTCTCAAGAAAAATGAAAATAAGCAATTCATCAAACATTCAAAAGCAATTAAAAAAACCCCCACAGAATTGAAAGGAATCCAAATGTTAATGCCCTGACAGCACAGTTGCCAGATACCTTGATCTACAAGGCTAGAAACCTCAACTTGTCAAAAACTAAGACTAGTTCCAACAGCTGAGCATCCCTTTCTGGTTGTGTTTTGCTTGCCAAATGCTCAAGCCCTCAGGCTTCAAACAGTGAGGATGCTGAGTAAATTCCTTTTAGGCATATGACAGTGCTAGCTGAGAGGGAAACACCAAAACTGGGCACAAAGTGCCATCATTTGGTCTCCTTTGGAGAACACTAAGACAGTATCAAGAAGACAAACCAAGACAAAGCAAGTCCCTAATCCATCATACCCTCTTTGAGTGCAGTTACATCTCTAGTGTTTTGAGCACCAAATGAAAAAGAATTGGACTGAATTTAATCCTATCCCAAGGTGGTGACAAAACTGTTTGGCCAAAGGTTGGGGGTTTTGTCTGTTTTTTCAATAAGGAAGCTTAGTTGCTCCAGAACTTCTGTTCTTTCCTCCCACAAAAGGTATGGCGAAAGATTTAGGATTACTCAAGCTGAATGAGGATCAAGTAATCCATTTAATTCTCAGGATTTTATACACTAATCCTGCCAAGTTTGAGTATATATGTGAACCTCTTCCTCTGAAATCAACCTCAACTGTTTCAACAAACAAGTTCTAGTAGGACATGTTTTCTGAAGAGACACACACACACACCCCATATTTGGCAAATCTGAGCTGACAATGTCCTTTCTGAAGAACAGGATTCCTTCTCACAGAAGGCTGAACACCTGGAGGAGTGTAAGCATTACCAGCTTCCATGAGATTACTTCTGACTCAGCTTAGAGAAAACAGAAGCCCAAAAGAGAGACTGAAGTGGACTGGGAGACAAGTCCATCAGTGGTCCCAGTACTGCTGGTATCAAACACTCAGGGCTGTAGGTCAGTATGGAGATGCTGTTACCAAAAAGTACCAATAAAGGACATTTGAGTAATTCTGAAATCTTTGTCACCAAAGTGAAGGTACCTCCATCAGTTGACCCTCTCCAATAGTGGGAGCAGCAGTTTCAGTACAACTGGAGCAATCTGTACCTAGACACTGTGTAAGTTCCCTGTTGTGCTTAGCACCTGACAGAACAACTAAACTGAAGGAACTCTGACTAATTAACATACATGGAAACACCAAATTCATGTAACGTCCTGCCTCACCGCTGTGTATGGGAGGATGTCCTACCTCTCCACAAAGCAGAGGGCGATACCTAGGAAGCTGATCTTCACCTGAAGTCCACCCCCAATGTCAGAGCAGATGACAAAGCAGCACTGGGTCAATCCTCATTCCCCAACAGCATTAGAAGCTGCTACAACACACATGGGAAGCAGCACCAAGGTGTGGTGGCACATTGAACTGCTCATGGCCATTTCAACCAAGTCCTGCTATGTACTGTAATGTTGATCTCATTTTCTTAAACTTGGGTCATAGTATTTCAAATCTTTCTCAGTAAAGAAACCCTTAACAACCTGTATATCTCAAAGCAAAAGCCCTTTTACAAGTTAATCATATTAAAAGAATTGATTATCTAGAGCAGGAGAAGAGCGAGAAGATAAACTATTCCTCAAGCCATAAGGGTCTGCAGGTAACAAAAATGCTGTAAGGCAGTTGGGAACTAAATGAATAGAGAGGAAACATGAATTTTCAGTGTAAAAAGTAATATAGAGACTGCACACACCATGCCCTGCTTCTGAACCTGACTCTGTAACACAGCCACCAGCACACCCACAATTTCCTCTTCTTCTGCCCGTTCCACACCTGTTGGCAGCCAACACACCACAGTGCACTTCAAAGCCAGCCAGGAATACTTTGGCCATCTTCAGAGCAAGGAGGCAAATATCCTGGTGCTCTGCCACTTGTCCATGTCCCAGCAGCAGACAGGACCACAAAGAATAGAAGTTTTGTAGACATCCCATTACCAAAAGGGAGAAAAAAAAATTGCAAAGGGATGGGTGAGGAAGATGGACGGATACCAACAGTGAGCTACCAGCAAATCTGATTAGCCTGCCTCTTGTCCAGAGAGCAGCAACTTGGGAGGACCCCTGGATGAGTAGGATTCCAGTAAACTCCACCTTCAGCTCAATGTTTTACTGGCATGGAAATGGCTCAAAGTGGGACAGCATGCAATCGATGCTGCCTAGGAAGTCTGTTGCAATCCAGGTCAACTGGTTTGCTCCAGCAAATGTTTTAAAAAAATTACAGTTTCTCCCCAAGAATCAGGAGGCACAACTTCCCTTAGAAAAAGTCTGTAGTGAGTTAGATCATTGGTCCAAGTACTTGGAGGGCAACTCTGATTTTCTGTGACAACACAGCCAGGGCACAGCACTTTTACATCTTCGTATGACACGACCATGAGCGTGGCTTCAGGTAGTCCAGGAATGTGGGCTGCAAAACATGGAGAGGCAGTCAGTTAGTCACAGGTCAACAGCATCAGCTGTGGTGTGAGATCAAACCCCTGTTCCTATCCTCACTAAACAGTGCTTGGAACTGTCCCTACACCCACAGTTCTGATACATCAGGTAAACGCTGTGCCCAGTAGCATGTTGTATCAAGAAATAAAGTAATTTATGATGGCAAAACTCTTAACTCAGGAGAATCAAACTTCAAATAGAGGTTGCCTGAGGATACCTTTGGTTAAAACTGAAATCAGCTAGGACATCAGGAAGTTTTATGCAAAACAGAATCTGGTGCCAAGAAAATGAGTTACAAGGCAGAGAAAACACACCAACAAAACCCCAGATGGACCAGGGTGGTGAGACACTGGCACAGGCTGCCCAGGGAGGCTGTGGCTGCCCCAACCCTGGCACTGTTCACAGCCAGGGTGGATAAAACCTTGAGCAACCTGCTCTGGTGGGAGTCCCAGGGCAGAGGGTTGGGACTCTAAGGTGCATTCCAATCCCTTAACATTCTACGATTCTATGATTTACAGGCAACCACTTCTCCCCACCACCCACCCTAGCCTGGGAGAGGCACAACAGGCACAGTTTTTGTGGGCCTCCTACAAAAGTTTCTCCTGACCTCACCAGCCAAGTGCTGCAGTTCCATTCCCACAGCCTAAATGAGGCCTAGTGTAGGGGCTTATATCCTCAGAAAAGTGGGAAACCACCCTCAGTTTCAAGTAGTGAAATGCTGCTAGCATAAAAAGAGCACTAACAAAAGCACTTCTGTTAGGCAGTCTCTAGGCTGAATAGCTCCTAAAGAGCTGATGTAGCACACTGCCAGCACAGCTTGTGTAATTCAACCTCTGCCCAACCCCACAGCAAGAAAGGACAGGCCACTGGCACTGTGGGTTCTGCCCCAGGGAGCTCAGTCACTCACGTTTTCCGTAGGGCAGTACTGGCGTGCGTACCACTCCTGGCTGTAGAGGCAGATGATGACACCTTGGCCCAGGAAGAGGGAAGTCCACATGATCACATTCCAGAAGGGACCTTTCCGACGGTCATTGAGGGTGAAGTTGAAGACCACTAGAAAGAGATGAAAGGAGAAGCATTGTTCAGAGACAAACTCCAGATGAAAGCAGCAAAGATCACCTGATTTCCCTGGATCTTCCCCTGCCTTCCCTTCATCTCTGGAACAACAAGGCCACTCCATGAGGTCAGTAAAATGCAAGCAAATCTGATTATGCTTGGCCACAGAGCAAATACTATGAGTTGATTCTGCCATTTACTTCCACTAAGTTTGCTAACAAGCTGGCCCAGCTGTGTGGCTCTGGGGATCTATATGGTTTGTGCTGCAGTGGTGACCAAGAGTTAGAGGGCTCTCCCTCTAACTCAAAACCCAAAATGAAATGCAAGAGCTCTCATTTCTAAATAGGCTCTTTCTCAATATAGTAGCAAAGTAATACTTGTCTTATACTATGGCTTTAAAGAGGAAGACTTATAACCTGCTGACAAACAGCAAAGAGGAAGCAGAGCTATTAAAACGTGCAGTGTAACAGGAATAGCAGTATGGCACATAGAGCTCTGTTCCTCTCCATCAATACTTGTTCATTTCTGCTCCAAGCTCTCAAATCCTCGACGTGTGTATATAGACATCTATCTACTGAGCTGCAAAAATCCACTCACAAAGCTTGGACTCACAGTTGCAACCCTTGGACAGGAGTCCTGTGTGTTAGTGCCTAAAGGACAACTGGCATCACTGTAGAAGGGCAAAGCATGCTTGTCTGAGAAAAATCCAACCCACCACAACCCCAAACCCACTGCCACACTCCCTTCCTTCGAACTTACCTCCAAAGCATGTAAACAGGCAAAAGAGAACTGGATAGAAGAAGCCAAAGCAGATGCTCAGGACATACTCGTGCACAGCAGCTGACACAGTGAAGACAGACAGCATAGCTGCTGCTCTGAACTTCTTACCAAAAAACTGGGAGAGAAGAATACCAAATATTAGAAGCTACTCTGCTGTGGTTTTCCTTTGGTTGTGGCAACATTTTGGTGTTTTTTTCCTAAGAGGGGCCTCCTCCAGCCAAAAGGTGTCCATGAAATGCTAAGTGCTTCACAGAGCACTCTGGGGTTTTGGTGTTCTTCAGGCATTTCTGGTCTCCTGCATAAGCACTCAGGTTGTGCACACTCATGAAGTATCTACCACAGCTCATCAAAACACTGCAATCTGAGCTCAGTCTGCTGAGTCAACCCCCACATTCCTACATCTCAGACCCACCCTGTGCACACATTAAGGACTTGGAAATGAGCAATGGATCTCTCTCCCAAAAGCACAGAGGCTGCCCACAACACCTGTGATGAGACACTTTTGTCCTTCTGAATGGACAGGGATGCTGCACCTTGATGAACGTCCTGTTCTGCCCAGTGGTTGAATGTTTAACAGAATACCACATCCACTTGCTACTCACCCAAAGGAAGTCCCTGTAGGCATAGTAATAGAGCCAGTCGTGTACTACCACGTTCCACGTTCGGTAGTAGTTTGCATAGGATGTGGAATTCCACCAGTCCTGAAAGCAAAGTTGAAAGACCATAAATTTAATTTAGTATAACGCATTCTACGGGGCTGTTCTGGGGTACCAAGGTGACAAATACTGAACAGAGTAATAACCAAGCTAACATAACAATCTGACCATGGGACTATGCTTTACATCACACTTTTGACATTCTACACTGTATATTAAAGTTTGGCTTTATCCCAAACTGCAGTGGCTGTGATAAAAGAACAGAGTGCTGATGGACCTACTGGGTAGGGCTGGTGATGGTTCTATTTGTGCACAGAGTATATTACCTTAATACAACTCAGGCTGCCAAGCAGAAATCAAATCTGTTCTACAACACAGCAACAAAGTTAAGCCTTAACAGTGTAAAACAAGCAAAATCCCATGGATGCTTTGTTTGGTAAAACAATCTTCAGCTTCCTCCTCCTTCCATTTTCATTAGGACAATGACTTTTAGAGGCTTTATGAACTGTACCTCCTGCTTCTTACCTTGTAGAACATCCTGTCTGCAAAGCGCAGCATCTCGGCAAACGCATTGAGCCAACAGTGAAGGAACGCAAAGAACACCAGGAAGAGAATCAGTACACCTAGGAACAAGGCAGTTCAGACTGGGTTTGTAAGAGTTTTCTCTCAGCTATTAGCAACAACACATAACACAGTCAAGACTGTTCTCATAGGCACTGAGAGATGAGCTTTACTCTTTTGCACAGGTAGAATCATCGAATCATAGAATTTAGGAGTTGGAATGGATCTTAGAGATCATCTAGTCCAAACCCCCTGCCCTGGGCAGGGACACCTCCTCACTAGAGCAGGTTACTTAAGGCTTCATCCAACCTGGCTGTGAACACTGCCAGGGTTGGGGCAGCCACAGCCTCCCTGGGCAACCTGGGACAGTGTCTCACCACCCTCACAGGAAAAATTTTTTTTTCTCACATCCAACCTACACTTTCCCTCCTTCAGTCTGAACCCATTACCCCTTGTCCTATCACTGCAGTTCCTAACACAGAGTCCCTCTCTGGCTCCTTGTAGCCCCTTCAGATACTGAAAAGTTGCTCTGAGGTCTCCACATAATCTTCTCCTCTCCAGGCTGAACAGCCCCAACTTCCTCAGCCTGTCCTCATATGGTAGATGTTCCAGTCCTCTTTGCAACTTTGTGGCCTCCTCTGGACTTGCTCCAACAGTTCCATGTCCTTCTTATGTTGAGGACACCAGAACTCCGTGCAGCATTCCAGCACAACAATATTTCAGTTTCTCACCACACCCGGCCATGCTCACCCCCGAGGGCAACAGCAAGGCTGCCACAGAGCCTACACCTTGACTTTGAACAGTTAACTTAAAACCCCAGCTTTTATTTTATGCTGCTGATTCTCAAGTTGAACACTAACACTGAAGTCTGCCCAGAAGACCTGCTTTGCTGATCTCTGCCCATCATGAACACATCTCATGAAGCACTTCTCCCTTTCACCACTTCCACAAAGTTAACAGTCACTCCTGGATCCAGGTCTTACCTGGTAGAATGGAGTTGAAGATGCAGAGGACCAGCCCGCGAAGATTGAAGGTTTCTTGACTGCTGTTGCGAAACTGAGGGATGCAGAGCCTCACAAAGATGTAGTAGGCATAGAAAAGTGAACCAAGCACCTGGAACAGAAACACCCCAAAGCCTGACTTCACAGGAGAAATGCACAATTAACACATCACCATCTGCCAGCTCCAGGAGAGAACAGCAGCTGCCAGCACAAGTCAAAATAATTTACTTTACACAGCTGCCAACAAAGCTCCCTAAGGGTCCAGGCAGAAAGTAAGCCCCAGCAATCCCTGCAGCACACTGACAGCCAGGAGCTAAATCAACTTGTCTCTTCTACTACAGCAGCTGTCAGTCTCTCCCAGTCCTATCAACCCACAAGTTATGGCACAAAAGATCTGTGCCAATGCCAAAAAAGGGAAGCACCCTGTGATCTAGGTCCAAACCAAGAACAGAAATAACTGAGAAACACTTAGTGTAGGTAAATCTAATATTATTTCTTTTCCTTTATCCCAAAGGAGATGGTTACAGGCCAAAGCACCTGAGGCTTTCTCTGGCTCTTAAATCCATGTTCTGCATGCTGAGGTCAAAATGCAAGTCACTGCTTTAAATACTCTGCCTGCTGTGAGGCAGGTGTGTGCTCTGTCCCCCTCTTTAGTCCAAGAGGAAGCAGCCAAAGGCCTTTTTAAATTGTTTTGCTTTTTAAACCATGAACATTTCATGTGACCATAAAGGCTTCAATCACACAAATCCATTACTTGGAAACACATCCACAAGAAGCTACTGAAGCTCACGGCCACGAATGTGAAGAACCACTCACTCAGCCTGAAGCTCAAATAAGCACTGAAGATTTGGACTCCAGGCCTCATCATTTCAAAATTGCTCTGAGTATCTGCAGACACAGCTAGGCTAGTGCACTGCAACACAGCATTAGGGTAAAGAGAGAGGGCCAGAGCAAGGATATTGCTCTACATACACACAGCTTTTTTGTCTGGAGTGAAGTCTGAAGGCTTCATTAAGCAAAGATTTTGAAGTATTTTCTTTCTTAGACACAACCATTAGTGCAGCAAGATCACGGTTTCTTTTTCAGTCACTACAAAGCATTCTTTCCTGGTAAGCTCACACCAAGGGATGACTGATTTAATGCCAAAGGGACAGCTGCTGAGCAACACAGCTTAGGTGATCTCCAAGAGTGCACTCTGCAGAAGGCTGCACCACTCACCTGTGCAAACTTGGTAGCTACATAGCCCCATCTTATCGTGGGATTCCTAGGAAAAAGAACACGATATCACAGCTAAATAGGAGCTCAGACAGCTAAACCCTCCAATTCCCGATTCTCTGAAAAAACTGGGGTTTGAATTCCAGAATTCCTCATCTCCTGACAACCAGGGCATGTCTGCCCACATTGCTGGTTCCTCACTTTTAACTGCAGCAGCACCACAGCAATTCCATAAATGGAAAAGCATCTGGAGGGCAGCACTGTCCAGTTACGTAGGGGTGGGATCTGCCCGACTGCCACGGACAGGACTGCTGACTCCACACTGGCAAAGTGCAACCCAGCAATGTACAGAGAAGTTTGAGAGCTCCCACTCTTAAAGGCTTCAGCCTCCCTCCTCAGTCTCAAGAGTCAGGTGCTCATTAGCAGCACATAAAACACACAAGCCTATAGCAGGAGCTAGATCACATCACTAGATAATCCCTAGCAAGTTCTCAGTTTGTGTCACTTCAAGTGCTTTTCCCAAATGAAGGCAGGAATGTAGAGTCAAAGCACTGTTAGTGTTGAGTGAGTTTCCATGAGCCAGTCCTGCTCTTGCCATCTTTATGAAAGCTCTAACTCATAAACTGATCACACCCAGGAATGCTTAATGCTGGCCTCAGTTTTCAGACCACTTCTGTTCTGTTGTCACTACATTACCTGGGATAGTTGTCTCTGTAGATGAGGGTGGGAGCAAAGAGGAAGTACAGGTACTGAGAAAGTCTGGGAATATGAGCTGTGCCTGGGAAGAGAGGGAAACAGAAAAAAGAACACTGAGATCCTTTTGCTTACTGACAGTTCAGTTTCCCCAGTGCCTTTTTACCCTTTTACCTTTACCACCTCAGAAACCTCAGTCTGGAACTAAAGGTGTGGGATTTGCAGAGAAGAAAACAAACTGGACCTTTCAGATGGAATCTCCCTGGCATGAAGCATAGTTAACAAGTGAATGTAACTAGCTAACTACCTGCTGACACCTTGGTATCACATGTCCTTTCCTCCTGGGGAAGCTGAAGCTGTATCAACATGTGGGTTCATGTTCAGCTCTAACAAGGCTGAAACAGCTTCTGTTCTATAATTGCTGTCAGAGCACTGAGCTGGAGGTGTGCAGGCAACCTCTAAACACCTCTTGCTAAAAGCAGAAACAAGGAGTCCTGTAGAACAAAGACTGAAGACTCAGAAATGACTTAGAGATGAACAACAGTCAAGCTCGTTGTCTAATCCCAAACAAAAAGGTTCAGGCTGAAATTAAGATGCAGAGCCTCTGACTTCCCCATCCATGGTCACCCACTCAAATCCTACCTATCCAGATCATGAGGGCAGCTCAAAGCAATAGAGGGAAAACTAGAGCTGGCTATGCACTGCTGTAAAAAGAAGTAGGGCAAATTACTCACTGGGCTTGTCCTTTCCAGAGGACAGGACTCTGGGTACATTCTCCCGGATGAAGGAATGAGCCTTCATAACAAGACGAACCTGTGAGACCAAAAGAACAGTAGTTTAATACTCTCCCAACTTCCCAATAAAGACTGAATCAAGCATTTTACAGCAACACTTTCAACACCATGGTTTCTCTCCAATTTAGCCCCTTTACAAGGGCTGACATGGATTTATAACTCTGCAAGGTGAAACACTCAGTAACAATTGTGGCTCAGGAGAGTCCAAACACATCTCACTTGCACTCACAGGACCACTGTATACACAAGGACTCTGAGTAACACCAGCAAGACACTAACCAGTTAACGTGGACTTAAAATTGAAGGAAAACCCTGTATCCACTTCAGAAGGCCAAGATGTTTCAAGGTCTTGAAAAAGACTCCTTGAAGTTAGATGTGCTGTACTGCAATTGCCACTACCTGGGGATAAGTTGGTGCCCACATAAATAGTCCACAGCTGCCAAGCAGGGTTTTAAAATTTTGTTTGAACACTGAAGAACCAAAAGGAAGGCCAGTCCAAAGCCAGACCTTCTACACCTATTTCTGCCCATCCTTGTTTTAACCTGATGGTCTGACCAGACCTCCACTCTTGACTTGCTTTCCCTCTCAAAAAATCTTCCACTTTCAATCAAGTTCTGACTAGAGAGCAAAGACAGTTGCTTCTGGGGAAGAGAAATGGAAACAGGAACCATTTGTTGACTATGTACTTGCTTTTTTGGGGGTTGTTTTTTAAAGAGAAATGTCACAGCTTCCTCATGCACTATGGCACAGCATGTTCTTAAAATTAGTTTGAAGCATTTAGCATCCACAAGACAACTAGAAATAAGTGGAATTTCAGCCACAGTAAAATCTTAAATACAGGGTAAAAACCCATGAGTGGTTTCCAGGCCAAAACGAAGTTCAGTATCTACTCTTTCTCATTAGACTTACTGCATGTAACTCTGTCCTCAAGTCAAACTCCAACCACAGCCCTGGCTTCGTTGAAGGAATAAACTAACACTACTTTAGGAAAAAGGACTCTTTCCATTCTGAAAAGGAAATTCAACATATCTAAAGACAGTGGGCAGGGACTTACCTGTTCCAGGATCACAATAAAACGGGAAGCTGGAGGCAGGGCATAGGATATAGCAACATAGGTTGGTCCAATGCCAAGCCCAACTATTTGGAACAGTGTGAACAACATCCCATAGAAGAGAGATCGGACGACACGATGGGAGGAACTGCAATAGCCTTGGGCCCACCAGACAAAGAGGTTGTATGGAATAACGACTGTGGCACTGAACATGCACAGCCAAGTACAGAAGACAACTGGGAACTTCCCAAAAACAAAGACCAGGAGATCAAATCCTAGGACCAGCCTAGAAGAAAAGAGACAACATTCAGTGTCCATTGCCTGATTAGAAATACTTTTACTCCACTAAGTGGCTACAAAACACAAAGTTTCCAGATCATAACTGTCTGACAGCTGGGATAGAAGTGACTGTGGCAGTTTCAGCCTCCAAGTGACCACCTCAAGTCTACCAGAAAATAAGAGAAGAATGTGTGCCATCAGTGCTGTCAGGCACAGCTTACCTGCAAATCCCACAGGGCTTAAGCACATCTTGAAGATCAGCAAGTGCTTTAAGAGTATGCTCAGGCTCACTCATCCCTGCTAAGAACCAGCACCTGACTAAATGATCCACTGCTGATCCAGGATCCAGCTTTTGGGGAACACTCCCAGGTCACCATCACTATTACACTGAGGCTCAGCTCCTCCCAGGAGTTGAACACCTCTACAGGCATGGGGTATTTTAACATCCAGCACTCAAGCCTAGTTTAATCCTGCTTTGTGGGTATTCCAGAGGGACTCAGTTTAGAAGCTACCCAAAAGGCTCAGGGTCATTAGATGGTCAATCCAAATATGTCCAACTCTAGTCCATTAATTGAGTTTAAACCATAAGGTCATAAACAAAAGGATGTTCAACTTTACTGGCTACCAGTCACCAGGGCTTACTCCTACAACAAGAGCTATTCTAAACCAAGAGCAGGGGAGATGACAGTACAGAGTACATCAACAAAAATAATTTGTTCTTACATGGAAGCTCAATAGCAAATTGGATCCAAAGTATCAGATCTAGTTAAACCACAGCAATTACTTAAGTATTTTCAAAAAGCAATCAGGGAATCAATCTAGGCCTAGTAGCTGATTTTAGAGATAAATACCAGTTCTCCCCCAATGCCCATATACCAGCAAGTTAGGATCAGCTAACCAATATCCAACAGCCCATGAAACTGTTCTTACACCCAGACAAGAGGGACAATGATTATAATCAAGATACAGCTCTAGTTTTGTATACTGAATGGCAGATAATCAGCAAGATAAACATATAATCCTACTTGTGTACATGAGAAACAGCTTGCCAAAACACTATTTAATCAACAACAAGTGTGAGGAAAGCAGTCTTTCACAACCTTGTTCACAACTGGCTACCTGCAAAGCACTGCCTTAACAGAGGCTGTGCCAACATCCTTGAGACTTTTCTCCAGGAAAAACAAAATGTTCTATTTTTATTTAAGCACAAGTACAGCATTCCAGAACTGTCATTTTTAAACAGAGGAAGGACTGATGATGTATTTAAAGTTTTTCTAAGCACAGCTCTTCTACAGGCAATACAAGCAGCTGAAAGCTACCATTGCATTGAAGATATCCAACTGAAGCAGTCCACGTTCAGTGATACCTCTCCCTTTTGCCAGCCTTGTGGTGAACTCAGCGTGTTAGGCCAAACCGTGCTGGCCACAATTCTCATGAATACATCCATTTTGGGGTTTCCTAATATCCATCTGTCCAATTTGGAATTAACACATCCCCCTCAACAGGAATTCCAGCATATAGTCTAAGTATGTCAAGTTGAACACAACACCCCAAGGAAGGACTCCCCTTTCTTTCTGCACCATTCTGCAGTTCCATGTGCCTCTGGCAGTGAGCCTTTCCCAGCCCTTGTCCCTGTCTTTCCAACAGCATTCTTACCTTCCTTCATCAATGAAGTCTACTAGAAGTGTACTGAGGATGAAGACAATGAGAAGAGCGATGAACATGTGGTAGATTGTCCTGATGTGACTCACTTCAAACAGCTCACTAAGGGAGAGATGGAAGTTAAGGTACAATCTGGGTGCCAGTCTACACAGACACTTGCTGGGTTTATCCTCTGACAAAGGATAATTAGCCTTTATCCCCAGGGTACTGAGAGGACTGTAATTAAGGGTTACATCTGGGGAAGCCTGCAAGCTGTAGTAGAGATGTTTTAGAAAGAAGCAGAGAGGCCTGAGCAGAGTAGTCCACGTGGATTTGAACATAAGACTGTGGGTGGAAGTTACTCACTCCAAGAGGGACCTCCTGGAAGTAAAGATCTTCCCATGTTCTGGAGGGGCCCTTGAGTTCCTGCAAACAGAGGAGAACATTTAAGACAAAAAAAGAAATAAAGCATCCAGGAAATAGAATCTTGTTATAGGAACAGCTTAAAACAGCTTAAGACTAACTTGGCTTTGTGCAGTTCCTTCTCTGCGCAGGAAGCTGGGAAGAGAGAGGCTGGAGATGAGGAATCCAGGAGTGCCGATTTTGCCACCAAACTGTTCACGAACTCTGTGAAGTGACTGTCCACTTCCTTCATGAAAACTGGCTTCAGTTGCTGACAGAGTGAAAACAGAGCAGGAAATTGTTTAACTTGCTGGATACATTTTCATAGAATATTTATATTTCTATGTTTTATAGAGAACAAGGCATCCAGAAAACATTCCTGTACCATTTGCCAGCAGTAGGAGCCTACTTGGACAAGATCAGGGGCTCACCCTGGGCTGTTCACACACCTCAGGCCAGAGGACTTGAGTAACATTTCTCTATCAGATGCAACACAGAGGAGCAAAGTAAACATCCTCATCTTCATATGTGTGTCTGCAGGGACAGGTATTTCTCACTTGATGGTGCCAAGAAAGTTGGGCTCAGCTTAATACATGAATACATTTCTCAATTTTAACCAGGGGAACATCCTTAGTGTACAAAACTGGGAGGCAGCAAGACTGAAGCTCAAGAATTCATGGAATTAAATATCCCAGTTCCATCTCCCACGCTCCCTTTTCCTCACACAGCTTTGTACAGGTTGTCTTCACTATTAAAAGCCACTTGTATCAGAGTTGCATCATTTTTAGCCTATTCAACTTTTTAATCTCTTATGTTATTAGACAAAGGCAACTTCTGAAGCATCTTGCTCACTAGAGACTTTGGCTTCTCTGGGTGTATGGAAAACTGCAGAGGAGCATCTTCCTCTCTACCATCTTGTTGGCAAAATGCACTGATACAGAGCCAAAAAAGGAGTTCATCAGCTGTGGATGAAGCACAGGCCACCCTGGTCAAAGCCTGCTTCACCTGATAGTTTATTTTCTATAAAGTAAAACATTACTTAACCCTCCCAATAACAACTTACACAGACGAGGGCTACAATTCCTCTTCAAAATGCAGATTGCAAAATGCCAAGATGCTTTCACATCCCTTTTGTCCTGCCTGAAGGCTAGCACTAATTCCTGTATTTTCCTGCTGCAGTATGGTTGGATCTGCCATTCAGTTTCATAACATGAACTTTCAAAGCAGCCAGTGGTTTAGAGGTTATGACTAGAAAAAGCAGGCAAAATTAATTCCCTCAAGGAAAGAAAAGGTAACATGCATCCATTGTACTTCACTGAGAACTTTGGGAATCTAAAGATCCTAAGCTCCCTGTCTCTTCAGAAGACAAAGACTTAGGAGACTTTGGAGAATTCAGGTTAAGTCGTCAGACATTCAATGGTTTTCCCAATACCTGAGCCTAGTGATGAGGCACAGCTGAAAGCTAACCCAAGCTCCTGAAAGCTCTGCACACAACCATCACCTCCAGTACAGGACACAGGCAAGTTTCAAGAAATGACTTCAAGTCTAATTGCGTACTGTGTTTTGTTTTCTTTCTGCAAGTGTCTACTAGCCATATTTGTCTGACCATCCTTTGCCTGGGATTTTTCCAGTTTCAAGATCCAAGTCTACATGATAACTACATATTATTTCATCTAGTTTTCCTACTGATCAGCTGCTCAAGAAACACCTTTGTTTCCCTGATCACCTTCAGAATTCCCAGCTCCTATCTAGTTTCTCATCTCTAAGGTAGAAAAGTAACAGAACTGTTTTCAAGGAGGTTTCTGGAGAAGAGAAGGTTGTGTGAAGTCCTCATATGAGCTTCCAGTATCTAAAGTGGTCTACAAGGAAGCCAGAGAGGGATTGTTCCTCAGGAACTGTAGTAACAGGACAAGGGGAATGGCTTCAAATTGGCAGAGGGCAGATTTAGATTAGATGTTAGGTAGAAATTGCTCCCTGTGAGGGTGCTGAGGCACTGGCACAGGTTGCCCAGAGAAGCTGTGGCTGTTCCATCCCTGGAAGTGTTCAAGGCTGGGTTGTATGGGGCTTGAGCAACCTGGGCTAGGGGAAGGTGTCCCTGCCCGTGGCAGGGGGTGGAATGAGGTGATCTCTAAGATCTCTTCCAACTCAAACTATTCTATGATTCTATAAAATATATGGACAGATGATGCATTCTAATGCAACAACAGCCAAGTAAGCAAGTTTAACTCTCTGGCACAAAACACAGGACAATCTGAAGTGGGACTACATAAAACCAGAAGACCCTGAAGTTAAGATGAATCAGAACTCTACATTATTCCTGTTTCATAGTGGTTTCAAGAGATCTCTCTGGGTCTGACAAAAACTGCAGTAGAAGGAGCAGATTAATATTTAACTTCAAAAATATTTTCCTCTATTTGGCAGCTTCCAGTATAGAATCAATAAGCTTCACCAGTGCTTAACAAAGCAGAAGCTCTTAGGATCTGGCTACTGCTTTTCTGGGAGACAGAGGATTATCTTTGCAAGAGGTATGGACTCGTTCCTTTAAAAACAGGAGAAAAAAACAACCCAAATACTGAGTACTTGGGAATCCAACTTGCAACAGAAGACACTGGTGCTCTCTAGTACAGCCTAATTTTGCAGCATGCATGCACACATTTCTACCAAAAATGTCACATAGAAATTCCTACTCCTCTTGGAGTGCTCAAATTTCCAGGCCAGACAAAGCACCATTCATTCCCATCAAAACACTGCTCTTTTTTTTTTTTTTAAAACAGTGTGTCCCCTTTTTTTCAGCCTAATCTCTTCTCAGCAAGAGTTTAGCAGATGATATTTCCTTAAACTACCTCTTCCCTTTAGTTGTCAGTGATGAGGTTGCTTCCTCCTAACAGCCCTCCAGGGTTGATAACAACACGTGTGAGCAGGGCACAAGTTCAATAGATTAAACCAAACACAAGCAGAGTACAGACCCTACACTAGCTGCAATTACAGACCAACACACATGAAAATAATTCTGTGCCCCAGAACAGCAGAACCTGGGCAATAATCGATGAGGAGAGAAAGTTGAGGGAAGTAACCCTGTTGCTTACTGATAAAGTTGAAGCAATTCCTCAGCATTTCACTCATTCTAAGAAATTTAGTACTTTTGGTCACTGAAACATGACAACACTCAGCCCTGACCAAGTGAGAGTTTAGGAGGAACTTAAGGCTTTCAGATTGGACTGCATGAGTAACAGTGACCAGTGCTTTCTGCTAGTCAAGCATCTGTCTAGACCTCAGAAAAGATAAATTGCAACCACAGCCTTTGTTCAGTGGTTCATACAACCAAAGGGCCTGGCACTCCAGGAATTCTCAGGTATTTTGTAGTAGATGGGGTTTTTCCTCAGCCTTATACCTGTTATTGTAGCTTTGAAGCACCTCAAACAAATCTGCAAACTTCACTCAGGGCTTAAAACCTCAACTCCCCATGTTTTGGGAGAAACTTCAGCAATTAAAGTACCACTGACCTGCTGGTTTTCTACTTCTTTGAGGATAAGAAATCGCTTTGTTTACAAACTAATGTGTCTCAAAGCTGGTGGCTCGGAAAAAAAGGTTTAGGAACAAAAGACACTCCTGAAGAAAAAAATCCAAGATCAAATTGTTCCCTTGCAACCAGCTAGTGCTCCCTGGAACTTCCAAAGCTACATGTGCTTGACAGCCAAAGCTTTCTCGTGCAAGAATCCGTTGCCAACAGTGATTAACAGTGGCTGTTTTGTCTGTAGAGCAAAGTTGCAGGTTTGCTCTCTCATGTCCTCAGTAAGGATAAATCAGAGAAGACAACATACAAAATAAAATTCCGAGCTGACTGTTCCTCTAATGGGCTGAATTTTAGGAATTTCAGCACAAAAAGCAGTACACAATGTGCAGAAGACATTTAAACACCCTTCAGCTGCATCTGTCATGAACAACACACCACCTACAGAGGTGAGAAAAAACCCACCGTTTAAACAGGAAAACATCTCAAAGGTGCAAGTTATTTTTCTCTCTGCTAAGTATCCACTCCCTACTACCCACATAAAGCTGCCACAATTAGGTTACTTCATCTTCACCACGGAATTCTCTGCAATAAAATTGTGCAAGGGAGCAGGACGATTCGCCCTGGAGAACATGCGTGCCACAAAACAATGGTTAACAAGGAGGGTGCAGCTCATTGTTAGCCAACTTCGTCTAATTTGGGCATCAATCACCTTAACATCACCTAAGACAATGGCAGCTCACACAGATGCAGATGATATCAGAAACACCCAGTGCTGTTTTCTCCAAGGGTATTGTTCACTGACCAAAGAGTGAGAGCAAGGCTCAGGAAGGTCATCTCCCCAGCCAGGGCAGCAGAAGCTGTGGGATTCCATGCTCCCCTTTATTCTGTGGATAGCAGGACATGGAGCATTTCAAAGACTAGATATGTAAGCAGGCTGGCTAATGATCACACTGCCAAAAGTTGGTAGTAAGGCAATTTCTATTTTATTTACAGGTCTCAAAGTTCATCCTTATCTTTGGACTTCAACCTATTGGGGTCAAGTAAGACAGAGCCACATTAGATAATACTTCCCCTCTAGTGCAAAGCAGCAGAGAGGGAGAGAGAGAAAGGGGAGAAAAGTTACAACATTCAAGGGAGGACTGAATTTGTGTTCCAGGGCTAGTGCTCTGCAAAAGATATTCAGGGTCAATTATCCTGCTCTCCCCAACAAGCAAGAGCAAGTATTGTATTTACCTCTGCTTCTGCTATTAGCTGCATTTTCCTTGTTATCACGTGGTCAACATCAATTCGGCCTAAGGAAGGAAAGCAAACAGTGAATATTTACATTTTTAGCTGCATGTCTAAAAACACAGAAAGCACAACATACAGTAACTCAGACACCACTTTTTCAATAGCATTTCTGACTTCTAATAAAGTCCCAGTAAGCTCAAACCAAAGCTGCAGGGAGTTCATAAGCTAAGAGCAAGTGTTATACACAGTCAGTTAGGATCACAGCACTGGAAGGCAGTGAACAGCTGATAACATGTTGGATTTTTGGAAGCTTTATTTTCCATCAGCAACTCTTCCCAAGGTCCCTAAACATATCCAGCCTTGAAGCAGCAATCAGAACGACCCTTAGAAGGTCATGTCCAGTGTGCTGAGCTTTTATCAGAGCTTTATCTCACGCACAGTGAGCCAGACATAAGGTTAGTTTGTCTGGAGGTCTCTACATTGCCAATGGACAAGGCAGTCAAGGCATGGCTATCAGTAAAATACCACCATCAGCTCTAAGACAGGCTGAATGGCAAGCTGGAAGGTCATCCTGTGTTCCAACCTGGCTATTCCCCCTCCAGTGTGCTGAGCTTTTATCAGAGCTTTATCTCACGCACAGTGAGCCAGACATAAGGTTAGTTTGTCTGGAGGTCTCTACATTGCCAATGGACAAGGCAGTCAAGGCATGGCTATCAGTAAAATACCACCATCAGCTCTAAGACAGGCTGAATGGCAAGCTGGAAGGTCATCCTGTGTTCCAACCTGGCTATTCCCCCTCATCCCCAAGGTCATCCTGTGTTCCAACCTGGCTATGCCCCCTCCTTTCATCCCCAAGGAAAAGTGCTAGATATTAGTGTGACTGTATTCCTCAGTATGCTTTAAACAAACAATCAGGTCCAACATGCCATCAATAGCCAACTTTTATTACTGGTACCACTGGCTAAGAGGAGGTAAAGCCTCACAAATCACCTTGCTTTTGCACAAACTGCTACACACATCTGAGATGCCTCTGCTACATGAAGAGGAACAACATGCACAACTCAGACATCTCAGACTAGTTGAGGTTTAGGGCAAGCACCAGCTGGTGTTTCACTTCTCCAGTCAGAGCAACACAGAAGATAAAGTTACTTAAAACAGAGAGTCTTGCACATGAATGAAAAGCAAGATTAAAGCAGCAGCATCCACCCCCCTAAAATACCAGTCAGGGTGAAAAGATAGCAACAAACTGCCTTGTGCATATCCCTTGACAATTATAGCTACAGCACCACCTTGTACATGGACACACTGTGAGGATTACAACTTGCATGTTCAGTTTCTAAGACAACATTACCACTTCTAGAAAAAGAAGGTATTGCACTGCTTCCCTAATAAGATTCCACAGAAGCATGAGACCTGCTAGAGAGGTGCCAAAGTTGTGCTGCTGTGTGACAGGAAGACACCACTATCACAGTCCACAGTGTGGTCTCTTTGTTTAGACTTCCTCGTCTGGGCACAGCCTCTGCACACAAAATGCAGGTGCTGCTTTACCAGAAGCTGTGCTGCTCACTAGACTGAGGGTGCCCTTGGGAGAAACTGGTTTGAACAACTGATTCAAAGAGTTTTAGGCAGATCTGCTTCAGAGATGGCTCCAACTCCAATACTGGAAAAAAGTTAAAACAAGAAAGTTGACCTTCAGTGAAACTATGCTCAGTTGTTGGCATTAATTCCCTTTCCCACCAAACAGAAAGATTTGTTTTTGTCTATAAAAACTGCCCTATGCTCAGTTGTTGGCATTAATTCCCCTTCCCACCAAACAGAAAGATTTGGTTTTGTCTATAAAAACTGCTACACAAATCACACACTTAAGACCAGACCAGCAACAACTGCCTATTCCTTAGCAGCCTTTCACTGTGACAACAAACAAGGACACTGCTGAACACCATGAATTTTGGCTTCATGCAAAGACCCGTTTTTACAAAAATAGAATTCCTGGTTGCTAAGCATCTCACCTCCAAGACAAAAAAAA
>NW_008670032.1:2719-8932 GCF_000695815.1 Acanthisitta chloris | reverse complement strand
AGCAGTTTGGAAAACCATTCGAGAGAATGTAAGATGCCCTTGACCCACTCAGCTCGTGCACTTTGCTGGTCTCAAATGGGTTCTCCCCCAACAAATTTAAAAACAAAAGAATAAAAAATGAAGTGCTGCCACAAGCAGCAGAACTGTGTCCCTTCACATCATCTCAGTGGCTCTAGTGGCTATAGTATTCACAGCCCCCTCCTCCCATTACTACTGTGTGAAGAACCACCTCGTGCTGACCTGCTAGAAAGCAGATCAGAGCTCAAAGAACAGCTAACGTCTTCCTGCAAAAAGCTAAGAATTTGTGTGCCTCATCCAGCTGCCAAACTTCAAGACACTATCAAGTTTGCTTGAAGCCACCCAACAAGGTCAAAGAGGACAGGCCACATGAGACTTAAGGGATTGCACTACTTCCTTTGTAAGCTAATCTAAAAACAACCAACCACTGCATTGACCATATATTTCCTGTTAGATCTCACATTTGAAGCCTCAGTTACTATAACTACCCAGGCCTGGCTCACTTCAGAAATAAAACCGTTTTTGGCTGACAAGGCCTTAAAGCTGGATGTAGGTCTACAGACACCAAAAGTACAGCTTGAATGTTTGCACAAGAAGTGAGGCCTGTACATCTCAAACAACCAACCACTGCATTGACCATATATTTCCTGTTAGATCTCACATTTGAAGCCTCAGTTACTATAACTACCCAGGCCTGGCTCACTTCAGAAATAAAACCGTTTTTGGCTGACAAGGCCTTAAAGCTGGATGTAGGTCTACAGACACCAAAAGTACAGCTTGAATGTTTGCACAAGAAGTGAGGCCTGTACATCTCTCCTGGTGCTGTTTTTTTTTGTGCAGTGTCCCTCCTGTCACTTTATTTAACCACACCATGTGCATGCACAGACTAGACACACAATATCTCTTAAGAGGTTTTAAAGTCAAGATCTGTGTCTTCAATGTAGACATCTCCTATAACAAAGTAAAACCACCTGTAAGCTTGTCATGAATCTCCTGTAGAAGAAAACCCACCCCAAACCAGCTCATTCTGCTGTTGCACTGCCTCATAAACTCAAGCTCTGTCACAAGGCAGATACCAGGGAACACACAAACTCATCATCTGCTTTAATCACTCATCTTTGTGGTGCAAGCTGCTACTTATGTTCTGTGAGGTCACTCAACCACATGATTTTCAGTCTAACAGGAAATGTGCACTGCTGAGAAGTCCAATCTTCACTTTCCTTTGTCCCTGAAAATGAGGACTGGATCCTTCTGTATCACTTTGGGATTGCAACAGCATTATAAAAATGAACTCAAGGCTGCACAGTACAAGCAGGTACATGTTTGAATTTAAAACAAGCTGGGATGTGCCTTAAGAAAATGGAATACATATGAAGTCATAAGAAAGTTGTCTTTGAAGACTAGTATGAAATAGTGGCCAATTTCACAGGAGACTGAAGCAGGCTAAGCTTTGCTGACAGGGGATGTTTTAACTTAATGGCATTAGTGTTCCCTTCTCATCAAAGACATCAACAAGATCTTGAGCCGACCACTTGTCTTGGGTTTCTAGAAGCCCATCCTTGTAGGATGTGACTCCTGTACAACCCAAACTCCAAGCAGGTTCAAAAGACAGAAGAAAGAAAACAAATGAGCAATTTAAATGTAAGCTTTGCTTCCCTAGGAAACCATGCTAATAAAAATCACCTGAAGATTGGGAAAGCTTCTTAATTGTTGGAAAGTTGAGCAACTGTAGTTACACAAAAGATTTATGAGCTACCTGTCCTAAAGGATCTTGTCCTTATTTCAACCTACTCTTGCATGTGATACAGATAAGTGACATTTGAGATGACTAGAGCAGTGTCCCATTCAAATGATCAGTTGGTGCTGCAGCTTGGGATCCAATAAAAACAGCTTCATTATTTCTTGATAGGACAACTGCCCATTCAAGAGGTTAAAGCAACATAGGCAGAAGGATTTCATTATTGTCACACACCTGGATTTAAGGCCTCCCTCCCCAAAAACACTGAAGATGTTATTAAACACAGCCCAGTGTAAGGCTGCTGTAAAGAGGGGAGGAGTTCCCTATCTGCTACAATGCAACAGACACTAACAATTGGATAATAATAATAATTGGATAGTAATTGGATGCTAATGAGTCTTATCCTTACTTATGGTAATTTGTTTGGCCACTCAGCACTTAGAGGCAAGTTATGACTAGATTCAGCTGATCTGTTTAAATAATGCACAGGCCATAGGTCACTACAGTTGGGCAATGTATTTAGCTCAAAGAGTCATTTCTGGAGGGACAGGGGATCCAAGCAGCCTCTTCACTAGCAGGAAGAAACACCAGCATTCTGTACCATGGCCTCAGCTCTTCAGCAGAAACTGCTGAGCCTTCACCTAACCCACAGCTTCCAAAACATGAGAGCACCTAGAACTGCCAGAATCCAGCTGGACAGAACAGCTCTGTTTGATCCCTCAGAAACATGTCTAAGAGACTCAATTCAAGCAGCTAAATCACCAATTCACTAACCCACAAGAAATAGCCTGTTGATACACTGAACTTAACTGCTGTGAGTCAGACTGCAGAGCCCAAAGCTTTCCAAATTGCTCCCTGTTTCAGAGCTCCCTCCTCCTCCTCCATCCAGCAGTAGGCACACACAGTTTGTGCATCACCATGAACTTTTGCACCGAGAGTGATCGATAGTAACCTCTCCATGGGAAGATAACCAGGCCTTTCTAAGACCAGCATTACCAAACAGGCTTACTCACACCAAACAGATATGCCACACAGCTTGTTTGCAGATCTGTCTCCAGAGACACTCCTAATCCTTCTCTGATTTCTAAGGAAACAAGGACAGACTCCAAAACCCATCATTTGACTGTTCTGAATGGACTAATCTCAGCATTTTAGAGGCACTCAGAGGCACACTTAAGATCCATGTCCTCTCTAACCTTTTAAGACCTGCCCATGCAGTTTCTATTATGCTCGTTCCCAGGGGAGCTTTCCTGCAACCAGTACTACCTGATACCAATATCCCATTAAGCAGAACACTTTTGTATTTCTTTATGTATCTCCAGCTGAAAACATCTAAAACTAATCTTATTAAGGAATCCCAGCTTTTGGCAGGGGATTATTGCCTGATCTAGTCACCTAGATCATCTGCTGACTCTGTGCCAGGACCAAATTAGTTGTTTAATTACAACACTGGAGCTGATTCAAGGAGAAGTGATATCTAAGACTCAAGTTCAGCTACACTGTCAAAGTGAACTGATAGGCTGAATAATTACAAGATAGCAATGAATTAAGGGACAGAAGAACTCTTCTGGCAGTCTCAAAGCTAGGAGTATTTCCACACCACTATAAAATTGGGTGTACCCGAGTCCAAACTATTCACTCTTAGAACTTAAGCAATGAGAGTCTTCAGAGGAATTGATGAGGCAAGAAAAAAATTAGCCTCAACTATACAAATGGAAGAGTCAGACCTAATGTAGCCCTACAGTCAATACATGGATTAAAATTATTCCTCTAAGCAACTTCAGATCAGCCAATGCATTTGAGTTTTAATAAAGGATTAAAGGCCCAGAAGTTTCTGTAGAATGCTCACACACTTCTGGAAGCAATTCAATTGGGCCTTGACACATTAACACTTCAGTTAAAAAGCAGATTGTGTTTGCTATAATCAGAGAGGATCAAGGGTGGGTAATCACGTGAACGATTTAGTTTTTCTACAGAAGTAACTGCCACAAACGCTACCATATTGACCTGCATACAATATATTGTCTTGACCTGCAGCAAACATGCAACCTTGTCTAAAACTGTCCCCAACACACAGGGTGTACAGTACAAAAAGGCTGTTGCCAGACAGCAGATGATTAGCCTCACACTGCCCTTGCACACATCAGCACTAATGCCTTAGAAACAACTCTTCAGAAGCGAATAGCCAGGACAAAAGAAAGAGAAAAGCATCTATGGCTGCTTCTTTTTGAGACATTCTCCCACCTCAGCTGTGCTTCCACAGAAAGCCCTACCTGGTCACATAGGGAGACTGAAATGCATGAAGAGGTCACTGCCTGCAACACAGGAACACCTCAGCCTCTGGGTCACAGAGATGCTGATTTGACCCCACAGTGCAGAGGAATTCCTGACCAGAGGGATGCATCTTCCTCCCATGCCTCAAGGCATCAGACTCGTGTCTCCTACTACCTCCCTGCAGTGCTCCCGTTGTGCCCATCACTGTGTTGAGCAAAGAGTCTGCAAACACCTGCAACACTTCTGCTCAACCCACAGCAACCTTGGCAGGTAAGATGCACCTAAATCTTAACCAACCAGGCTTTCTCCCTGCTGTCCTTCACTGCATTTTGTACAGGATTAAATCCACACTCCGCTGTTCTAAGCCAACTCACCAGGCACACACAACCCACACAGACCATGCAGGAAAGCTCAGTACACTTTCAAGAAATCTACCCCAGAACGTGTACTTGCCACACACTCACATTATCTCACCTGCAGTGAGTGCATCTCAGAGGTGTTAAGATGAAAGGCCTTTAAAGACAGGCACACCCACCTACCAAGTGCTAATTATTACTACTATAGACTTTACCCACAAACTTGCAAGAACTCATATCCATGCACAACAGTTAACATGTTTCCGTGCATAAAAAGGTACAATCATGACTGTTTTCCAGTAGCCACCAACTCCCTGCAATTTTATAAGAGTTCCATTTGATCCAATTAAGATTACTGTACCACCAACAGCTTAAAATCCTAGTTCTCCAAGTAAGTTTGTGGGATGACTTTCTCTCCTACGTATTTTTCACAAGAAGAAATCTGATTTAACCTAAACTTAAACTTGCTCCAGCTCCTGTTGCAGTTGAAAGGCTGTGAAAAGCCATGAAGTAGTGACAATACTCAGAAGCATATCAGTAAGAATTCTCTCCCTGAGTCACTGGCACCAGGGTTTTAGAAATTATATTTACATGGCACGTTATGATAAAATGGTTTAACTGTTTGCTTAATCTGGCTCCCAAAGAGAAAGGAAACAAACTGCAGTTTCATTGCTAACCTCCTTATCACCAGGCTGGAATGTGGTACAGCATAATCCAGGAATTACAGACAGTTACAGAGTCCACTCATAGTGCCACACAACTGTCCCTGCAAACCAAGGGATGGGACATGGCACTAGTGACCTCTCCACAAAGCCAACTGTAAGCCACATAACTTTTAAGGTGACCACAAAACAAATGAACCCAAACCCAACTGTTTGATGTTCTGTTTTCTGGAAGCCAAAGTTGAGATTGGATCAAAGGGAGCTGTTCTGACACAACCCCAAAGGAGCAGACAACTATTCTCTGTGGCATCCTACCTCCACCTGTCTCTCAGAGGGACACACCAGCTTAGCCTGGTACGTTAAAGACCACTGTGTGCCACCTTGAGCAAGCCACAAACTTAAAGCTTGTAAAGGAAGTGAGATGAAGTCCTACAAAAAGCATTTACCAGGATTACTCCAGTGTTGCCAAGAGGCATTTACAGTATTAACGCATCTCCTCCTCCTCTTCACACACACACATTTGTCCTATGACAATTAGTCAGGTTTTTTAGATCCCTGCAAACACTGCTACACACTGCCTCGGAGGGAAAGTCCTGCAGGACAGCACTCCAAGCAACCCACACCTGCCGAAGGGGTGCAGCTGGTACACAGGGAGCTCCACCTTCAGCCCTTCCAGAGGCAGGAAAACCAAAATGAAGGAGTAAAGAGGAAAGCTAGAAAGGACACCTTAGAGGAGATCCCATGCCAGAGGTGTAGCTAATCCCGGGGGAGTGAGTCTCACCATTGCTTGCGTTTTGAAATGACCTCTCGCTCTCAGGTCTCCTCTGTGTTTCCTCATTCTCAGGGGCCTTGCAGGCTGCCGCGGAGCCAGACTGGCGTTTTCTGACACAGTCTTCACCTGCCATGGTTACCGCGCTAGGTGGGAAAAGGAGAGCAGATTGTTAATGACAAAAGAAACTCATTTACTCTTTACATTGTTCAATGATAAATCTACATAGCCTTCTAGCTAAAGTTCGACTTTCTTCCCTCCAATATGAATTCAGAGCAAGGACAGGGGAAATTCAGCACGTGCTTGTATTAGTCATTTACTGTGGATCACACTTCCTCTCCCTTCCTACAAGCAGTAAAGGAACACAGTAACAAAGCAAGTTCCCCCACCATTACC
>NW_008670032.1:0-2695 GCF_000695815.1 Acanthisitta chloris | reverse complement strand
ACAGATCTTATCAGTATTGAAAGTATTTTAAGCCTCTGCAAAATCTTTCAAAGGCCAAAAAGCCCTTGCAAATGCTTTCTGACAGGCACTTGGACAGCAAGGCTTCCAAGAGATGTGGCAGCTTTGCTTTGCAGAATCACCAGCATTATTTTGGCTGAGCCAAACCCTTTCCTGTCAGGTTTCCAGTTGTTACTGCAAGAGCAGCCTCCTCAGTGGATCCTTATGCTCTGCTTGGCCAGACAACCGCTGCTCGCAAACCACGGAAAAACAGGAAGAGAATCAGGTTTTGAACAAAGGTCACTCACTGCTGGGGACAGAGCTGCCAGGAGGGAACACCTGAAGCACCACAAGCAGGATGAAAGCAAAAATCTCAGTTAACGAAAAAGGGGAGAAAGAGATCCTAATCTGGTCACAAAGTGACATCCCAGGACACTCCATGAAATTCAGCTCAGGAATCTCTGGGAGATGTAGCTACAACCAGGGCCAATTTTCAGAACCAGGCTTCCAAAAAGACATGTATGTAGCCACATTTTCAAGCTTGATATATTTTTTGGCACAAACTCCTGAGCAGACATGTGTTTTGCTGCCAGTGAGCAGTGTACGTGCACCAGCACAGACGAGCTGTTACAGGCAGGCAAGGAAAACTCAGGCACTTGTGAAAAAACTAAGAGGGCAGAACATAATTATTTAAGGATGGAATCCCTCAGAATAGGGAGGCAGTCAGTCCTGTGAAAGGGAAATAAGACTATGAACTCAGCTTCCTGGGTTTGCCCCTCTAGTAGAAGAGTCTCCCATTCTCCTTTCAGGCTTCACAGCAGTGAAGGGAGAACCAACACCACCAAACAGCAAATCACTAATTCAATCACCACCACCACTTCTCCCAGCACTGCCTCTCTCAGCTGTGTCTCCAGAGATCACAAGCTGCCCAGCTGGCTTTGTGCAACACCTGTGAGCTCATGTTATCAGCATTTATATAATGCAATGAGCATTTGCATGAAGAACAGAAAGAACCAGGCCAGAACACATTAAATCTTTCTACAGTAACTATGCTCACCAGCCCCCAAAGGCAGCTGGCAGGACATACCTGCATCCTGCCAGCTCTGTGCAGTCACTGCTGCAAACCCCCTGCTTTAAACACCTATCAGTCACCATCAGGAAGATGTGACTCCTTCCACTTCCCAGCCTTCCCACAAAGTTCCAGGTGCATCCATGGCTGCATCATGTTGGAGCAAAGGATCATTTTGCCCATCTGGGGCTGACAGCTATGGAGATCCTGGGCAGGTAAACATTTCAGTCTTCCTGCTCTTATACAAGAGAAGCGCAAAGCACTATCAAAGGTTAGGAATGGATCTCACTCTGAGCTCACAACAGGATCTACAGAGCAGTGGAGGGGTAAATCCAGCTGCCTTCTAAATTCATACACTAACAGGCTGCTCCTTGGGCCACTAGTGAGCATCTCACTGCCTCCTGATGCAACTTGTTCAGCTGAGCCACACCTGTCTTCAGGTTCTCCAGCTCTAACACAGGACCACAAGCTTAATACTTTTCACAGTACACTGTTCATCTTCTTCAAGAGGTGAGAAAGGCACTTCCTTCCTCTCCAGGGCAGAGTGGTTAGAGTATCTCACTGAACGGTTGACAGAAAGGAGATAAAAATAACAGATTTCAGGATGGGGGAAGGAAAAATTATGTGAGGAGGAAGAAAGAAGTTGAAGCAATTAATTAGAGTTATTAATTCAGATTGGCTTTGCTGTCGTCACTTGGCCTTTTTCACACCAAAACAAGAGGGAAAATCTATGAAAACAAACATTTTACAAGTTCCCATACAAGCAAGCAGAGGCAAAACATCACAGCATCTAAGCAACTATCAGCACACCAGAGCGTAAAGAGAGCATTGGACCTTCCCTCTAATCTCTGCTAGAACTGAATCAACCATGACACAACATCAGGATAACTCCAAAACGTTCACCAACCCCCTCACAAAAGGAAATCGCTCCTCACAATTAGTAAACAGTCTCTCCCTTCACCTCACTTGCAAGACATCCACAACCACTACTGCAGACGTCCGTTTGTAGAACCACAAACCCATTATCACATTTCCTAGCAGGAACTTCCTGCCTCTATAGGCATAACTCTGTTATGGTACTCCTGAAGGGCTCAGAAACCTTCAGTTTCTCTAGCTTCCCTTTTGAAACACTGACCAGTAATTTTAAGATGCCTTGGGAGAAACGCAACACCCTACAGGAGGTTCATCTATGCATTTCAAATGCTCAGGAGCACGGTGAGGGCATTCCATGGCTTGGGCTGATAGGGACCAGTCAAGTCTCTTGATTGATCAAAGGACAAGATGATCAAGGGATCACCAAGTTCCAACCCCCTACCTCTTTCTTCTGCCTCCAGTAGTAAACACACTAAATAATAACCTTATCCCAATGACCTTTCAGATCTCCAAACTATTCCTTCGACTCCTGGCCCTTGGGCATCACATTCCCTTGCAGACCTGACATGCTGCATCCTCAGTACCCGGCAGAGCTTTTCACCAGCTAGGCAGGGACCCAGACAAACTTCAGGTCATCCCACAGCTCACCCAGACCGCACAGCTCACCCCGCTGGAAGAGCCCCAAACCCTCAGGACAGCGACGGGAGCAGCCTGGAACCTACAGATATGGATGGGAGCAACCTGGAACCCGCGGAT
>NW_008670031.1:0-351 GCF_000695815.1 Acanthisitta chloris | reverse complement strand
TCAGTCCGCTCGGTTATCAAAGGAGATGGTGGTAAAGGGGACTCGTGAACCTACCGGTGACAGCCTGATGTAACCGCGTTCACTAGAACTCCTAGACCCCAGCCTGTCAGCCAATTGCTTACTCAAACAAATTGCAGTTTATTAAAGGTAGGCTGAATAGCACTTGGCACAGTTACAGGGTGAGAGATGCACAATTACAGGAGGTCACCAGCTAAACATGACTAAGCAACATCAAGCTGTTGGGGGAGGCCTAAACTGTGTCTCTAGTTATGTAACCAGGAGTCTTATCTGTAAGACACATCAATTCCTCCTTTTTTTCTTCAATGTTCCTAATCCAGTCAGAACTCTTGT
>NW_008670030.1:5109-8829 GCF_000695815.1 Acanthisitta chloris | reverse complement strand
AAAGGCTTTGCTGAAGTCCAGGTAGAAAATCAGGATCAGGCACAAACATCACATACTCTAGCTGGTGTAAACTAGACTAGCTTTGATTTGGTTCTGAGTGGGAGTGCTAATCAACTCAGCCTCATCACAGCACCAATAGCTCTGTACTGCTTCTGGGACATGTGGTTATATATACCCACTTCAGGGGTGTGCTGCACTGGGGATCTCTGTGCCATGTTCTATTGAGTGATGTGCCCAGCTTTCTTGGTTTCTTCTTGTCTAGCATGGTTCAAGTGATTGTCCACTGTCCATTTGAGAGCACGTGCAGCCATCTACACTTAAGTCCTATGGTGGTATCTCTCTGACTTCTAATACAAACTGCAGAATACAGGTAGAATTCTCAAAAATATGATTGCCATGGAACTTGAAACGCACTATATTGTGTAAAAGCAGATGAAAGAACTGGCTTAAGAATTTAAAGTGATATTAAATAAACAGAGCTGTACTTCAAGGCTTAAGGAGGAGACCTTGCAAGGATTCATATAAAAAGAAAATTCCTTTTTTGCCCATAAAATGTATGAAAATGCTTTCTTTTAACTTTTTTCCCTATGAGTTCTTCCCTTAGCATTTTTCCTGTAGTAATTTTTCTTTGATAACTCAAAAGGCTACAGTAATTTGCATTTATAAGGAAAAAATCTAAGCATTAACTATGTTCACGATAGTAAGGAAATATTTCTGTGAACTAAGACGGTTTTCTGCTGACATAGAAAAATTGGCTGTGATCCAGCTCTATATAAATTATTTCTTATTTTGACTTTTTTTTAAATGAAGTTTTGGCTGTTCATAGGTTGGACGGGAGAATCAGGATGCTTTTTTGGAGAGAATTAAAGCCTGAAACAAATGTAAACTTACAAAATATAGTTAATCTATGTTATATTCAGGAAGTTATGTGGTGAGGTAGTGGAAATACAAGTGGGTAGAAATGAGTCTTCTCAGGAGTTGTTCTCTTATGCTTAGCAGAATTGTCCTGAATAGTACATAAATCATTCTCCTGCATGTTTATCATAGTGTTCAAAAATACCTTGTTTTATTAATTTCAACAAAATTAACTTTGCTAGAGACCCATATCAGAAGAAAAGGGCATGTTTTTTTGAAAAAAGATACACAGAAATGGTAAAGCTGCTGCCTAAAATATTATTACAAAATGAAAAGGAAACAGACAACAAATTTCTTCACTACTAATTTGTGTAGATGGCAGTAGTGTTTCATAATATTCCAGTTTAAAGTTTATATGGTTTTCTGGAAATACAGCTGCACAAGGATGAACTCTTAGTTCTGGTTAACACAGTATTTTATGACTACCTTTATTAATTTCATGGCATATAAATAATAGACATGTAATTTATCTGATTACAGTTTCAAAAGTAAATCAAACCATTATACATATAGAATTTACTGAGAGCACTTTGAGGATTTGATATGTTTTTCTGAAAAACATTTAAGGATTACTTTATATATACAATGAAATACTCATTGTACTCCCATAGACAGCACATTACTTTTTTAATGAAATGTATACAAAGGTATAAAATATTGTGAATTTAGAAAATTTCTGAAGCCCAGCTATGTCTGGAAGATACAGCTGTAACTTTCTACATTAATGCCTGGTTTAGAAGTTGCTAAGATTCTCATATATTTGGAATTATACCAAAAGCAGCATATACAGTTGCTTGTAGAAAACATAATGAATGTATAACTTCTTGTATGCTAGGCTGTCAAATTATAGTGCTGTTTCTATTATGCATACACTTGAACTTGCAGAGAATGGAACATTTCTCCATGTTTATACTGACAGTGGATATTGCTCATCTCCCATGCAAGCTCTCAGAAAGAATGAAGTGGCTGTGGGTGTGTACATGGGGCAATTACAATTTATCTGGAGACCGTGGCTTGTTTGGGAGCTTTTCTGTTGTAATGACATGCTTAAATCTCTTAGCATGTCTCCTGCCATCAAGACTCAGAAATACAATTAGCAAGTTCTTTAAAGCAGAGCTGCAACTGCTGTGACTAAAGTGTTATTGATAGAGTGAATCTCTGAAAATTGTTTTCCAAAGATTAGTTTAATAAAGGTTTGATACGGTACTATAACTTAGACTTAATTAGGTCCAATGAAAGGCTTGATATTATTTCTTCACCATCAGATTGCTTCACATAAAATGACATGATATTTTGCCCACATTATTCCAGATAGTTAAGTCTGTTCTTATCACTTTTAATCCTAGTAGTTCCACTAGCCTTAGAGCCTAGAAGCTGCTTGATGCTAAGCACTGTTGAAGTTTCATTTATTTGGATGCCTGAATCTGAAGGAAGGAATGCTAATAACTTCCATACTCAAGCTAGAACAATTTTCTGCTAGGGAGTGAAGTCAAAAGGACATAAGTGAAATGTGGTGCATGCAGCAGAAGAAAGAGTAAAATTAATGCTGTCTATTTAATAGCCTAGTGCAAGTCATCTGTTTTTAAAATCTTTGCTGATGCTGATAGTCACAACTCATGCATAAACAGGAGCTGATTTTATCTGGCTTTTGCATTTTGTGTGTGTGTTTTCCTTGTTTCCCTGGTAACTGGAGTAAGATAGGCACTAGCATATGTACTTTCATCTGAAAAAATAATATTATTTATGTCTACTGTGCCTAAGGAAGAAAGCTGAGAGACATAGCTTGTAACATAAGCCTAAAATATTGGCCACAACATATCTCTTTTCTGTGATAAGTTGCGATTTCTGTATTTTGGTCACAAATTTCAGTGGTGTGAGGAAGAATTGATAAAGCCCTCAAAAGGACTTTGGGATGCCTAGTTGTGTTCTGTGCAATCAGTGGCCTGAGGCTCCATAAAAATGTTAACTTTCCTATCTGTGCCTCCATAAGTGGGTATAACTTTTACCTTTTAGAAAGTTACTTAGATGCTGTTCATAAAAAGCATTAACTAAGAACTGATATGCACATGTGGCTTTATCTTGTATGCAGTCTATTTTTCCATGAGTATAAATAACTTACAAAGAAGGAAGATGGAATCAGTACATGAGGCTGAAAACAAACAGTATGAGCTTGATTTCCAATATCTCCATGGCAAAGAAGGTATGAGTCCCCTTTCTTTTATTGTTCAGATGGAAATGAAAACTTCATTTATGATTGGTTTGATCTCTGCATTGAAGGATCGCCGTTAATTTTCTCACACATTCAAAGGCAATTTAGCTTCCAGTCTGCAGAATTTATGTACATCCAAATATAATTTTCATTGTGCTCTGTATGTAGAATCTAATTTTTAAGCCTGAGAATGTACACTACTGTACAGATTTTTCATCTTGTAGAAACATGCATAACATGGATTATCATTCCTTCTCATTCTTTCCAAGCCATTATATTTTTACCAAAATAGGTCTTATGTTCCTGCAGACTAACATCTGTTCTCTTGATTTTGACTTCATGTTTCTTAGTACAGTTGAAACCAAGTCATGAAGAAAAACATATCTGAGAAATCTTTCCTCTTTCTACAGTGATTCACAGGGTTTTCAAGAAATTTTCCAGTTGGATGGGTATCTATATTGTGTCAGAACTTTGGAAGAAAAAAATAAGGTTAAACACCACAGAAGATGGCTGGTAGCCAGGGGTGTAATTTGCACCAGTTTGCCTGGGGCCATTGAAGGACCTTGTGTCTGCCTGGCACAGTTTTTAACTTGTCT
>NW_008670030.1:449-5094 GCF_000695815.1 Acanthisitta chloris | reverse complement strand
TCCTGCTTCTTAGTGCAGTAGGTGCCCTGAACAGTAATGGTGCATTGGCTGGTGTTGGTGTGAGCTTCTGTTACTCTCCTCAGCTTTCTTGTTAGGAGAGCATTTTTCCTTTTTTAGGCTGGTGCATTTGGGCATCTTTATCCAGTGCAGGAAAGCTCTGTGAGAGGCATATATACACCTCTAATGTATAAAGCAGTACGAATCAAGGTGAGGCAGCTGCATTTTGTTGGAGGTGTGCCTTGAATTTGTTAGGCAGCTAACCACCAGGCTGATAGGGAGTTAGAAGCTGACAGCAAGGTCTGCAGGGGAAGGGTTACAGCACAGACCCTTGTATGCCCTGAGCCTAGTCTGGATGTGGGATGCTCCAACAGCAGTACAACTTCTCTAACATTGTTTGAGAAGTGTGTATTGGTCAGATCACTGAGAGTAAATTAGACAAGGTTTAATGATGAAAGAGGGGTTTTATTTTATCCTATATAAGTAAGGATTAAAAGAGTATCAAAGGAGAGCACACAATCACATTTCAGAATGTATTTTGCAAATATATTTGTTTGCTTTGGTTTATTTTTAATTGTTCTTCTTTTGCTTCAGCATTTTCTTCTCCAGGAGGATGGCAGCCTGCACCTTTGTACCCTAAGGCTGGCATTGCCTGTGAAATTTTCTACACCCTCCCTCCTTCTGTTTCCAAAGCACTTTCTGCTGATCCTCCACTCACTTTATGTAGTGGAGTGTGAGAAATACAAAAAAACCCCTCAGCTTTGTGAATCTTGCTCTTTCTTGGTCAATCTTTAAAACATGAGCTTCCTTTCCAGTCCTGTAAAGGGTATTCTTTATTTTCCCTCCCAGCAATGATTAGATAATGGGAAATCACAGGATAATAGAAGTCTACTGATCAGTTGTTACTTCCTCCCCTCATCATGAAAAATTAATTAATTCTTCTGTTGTGTCTCAATTAGCCTGCATCTTTCAGCTTGTCTGGCTTCTTCTGTCACAACTCTGAAGATACAGTGGTAAAACATAGTCACCATATTGACTTACTTATTATTCTATAAGCTTCTTAAAAAGACAAATATGTTAGCATGGATAATTAAAAGAGGAAAGATGATGTTGACACCCATGTCCCATTAGTTTCACTGGGGTCTTTACTGAGGACCTTCTTGTGGTAACACGTGCCCATGACTGGAAATCTATCAATGGTCTGTGTTCCTTGTGCATGTCACTTAGAGCCAGGCTCTTCTTACTCTCAGGGGATGGATCAAGATTAAGAGCCCTGGAACAATTTTTAAGGATATGAAACCAGTTCCAGTCAAAGCAAGTTGCTCAGACTTTTCCAGCCAAGGACAGCCACCATCCCCAGCACCCTTGTTAGCAGTTGGCAGTGTAGGAAGCTTGTGCTTTCTGGCTCAGCTGCTGCTCTGAGAATCACGAAGACCTCCCCTATCACCCCAGAATTTATCACCTGCTACCCATTGTCTCAGGAATGCAGTGCAAACCCACCTCCCATCAGCATTGTTTCATGAATGTGGAAAAAGCGTGACACATCCCACCTCCCATCAGCATTGTTTCATGAGTGTAGAAAAAGCATGACACACAGTGAAATTAAATTTCTTTCATGAAAGACTGTCCAACTCATTTTCCTTATTATCCTTGCTTACTGATGCTGTAGTTAATGTCAGGGTTTGTGCTGCTGACAAGCTCACTATGAGAGCTCCTTATGTGGCCTAATAAAGAGCAACTGACTTGTATTTGCGCTGCTGACAAGCTCACTATGAGAGCTCGTTTCGTGGCCTAATAAACAGCAACTGACTTGTATTTGTGATATTTGTCCTTTTTGTCATTTGTCCTTTTATCAATAATGGACAAAAGGACATAATGCTCAGTGGTAATATTATTCATTAATGTAGAAACATCTCGAAACAGTTGAGTATGGTTTAGAATAGCAGAAGAACTGGGACATAATGCTCAGTGGTAATATTATTAATGTAGAAACATCTTGAAACAGTTGAGTATGGTTTAGAATACCAGAAGAACTATGAATCTTCTTTTAGATTTCATAATTATTGATATTTGTCTTCTTCTATAATGTAGAGATTCTTACAGTTTGGGGGCAGAATTAGACATAATGCTCAGTGGTAATATTATTAATGTAGAAACATCTTGAAACAGTTGAGTATGGTTTAGAATACCAGAAGAACTATGAATCTTCTTTTAGATTTCATAATTATTGATATTTGTCTTCTTCTATAATGTAGAGATTCTTACAGTTTGGGGGCAGAATTATGATCTTCACTATAATGTAGAGATTCTTACAGTTTGGAGGCAGAACTGTGATTTGATCTTCAGTAAAAGACTCTTGGTTGTGTAGGTATGCGTTGATCACTTGAAAGCAACACTGAACATGTGACAATTCAAGTGAATTTGGTATGTTGTCAGATCTTAGGAAAATATAATAAATATGCCTAAACATTTTTCATGAAACAGACCTTCCTTTGCTTTTACCAGGTATAGTAGTTAGGAAAGTTTAACACAGTCATCCTTCCTTCTTTTTTTTTTTTTTCCTTTCTATTATTTTGAGAAAAGATTGTTTTCAACTCATGCCAACCTAGTTCTGATGAATATGGATTAGCATAAATTAGTTTAGCTGCAGGAAGGATACAACTTTACTGGCTTTGGAACAAAACTCTGTAAAAATAAACACCTGAATAGCACATACTTGCAGAGTAGCAGCTTCTGAACCAGAGTAGCTATGCAGCTGTGTAGAAACACATGCTGTACTCTGTGCAGTTCAGCAGATTGCTAAAAACACAGGGTTTGGGCTTGCTGTTAATGCTGTTAATTTCTGTTGATAATGCTGTGAATATGCCTAAATTTTTAAAGTGAAATACACTGTATATGAAGTTAAACTGCTTTTATAATCATTTGCACTTTATGATGATCTGGGCAGTGCTTTAGAAGAAAATTATCCAAAATGATCCATCAGCCTGTTTATTAGGTAATTACACACATTTTGCCAGTTAATGTGCAGTAGTGCTTTGGGGTTTTTCTGGCAATACTTGTGCATTCAAAAAGGGTAAATGGAAGCTGATGAATCCTTAAAGGATAAAGTACGATGTGTGACAAGTAATGTCTCTGTCCTCCCACAGCTATGTAATTATGAACACTGAGTATGAGAAGGGAGGATAAAGCTACTTCGCTATTCTGCTAACATCCCACTTCTCTTTAGTTCAGGAAAAAAGAAAAGTGTAGGCAACTGAAACAAATGTTTTATTATTTATCTTAAGGGGAAATGACACTAGGGGCTTGTAATTATACTCCCATGACTGAGTTTTTGGCTACAGTTTTAGCCTGTACTTCCACTATTTCCAGTAATGAAAAGAAAGGAAGATAAAGGAAAGAAGAAAATTGCTCTTAGGAGGCTGGCAGATAGGTGTGTGTGGGGATTCTTTCTGAACTTGGCGTATTTCCAACTCCTATTTCTTTAGTTTTACAGGTACAGTTGGAAGGGAAGGAAGTGAAAAATCCAGAAGATCAAATGATATTTTCCTTAGGGGTAAGGTAGACTTTCCATGAGATTTTTGGGGGAAAATTCCAGTATTAGATCATCAACCAGCATGCAAGCAGACCCAAACTCACTGTGCCAACTGTCTCTGTGTTTTTCTTATGCTTCTGCACTGTCTGGTTAGGATGAGGAGAAATATTCAAGATGCTAAAATACTCTTATATTCATAAGCATTTCAAATGCTTATGTGTGTAAATGAGGAAATAGCAATACATTTCAGCATCCAGTGGATATGTATCCTTCCTATGCAGAGAATATGTCACTTGAAACCTTGCCTGATAGGCTAAGCCAGTCGTAGGTTTTAATATCCCAAAATTTTGAAGCGAGAGCAGCTCAAAACATGAATCTAAATGAAAATGTAAAATCTTGTGCTGTTTTCCCTCCCCACTATTCTCATTGTGGTTCCCAAACAAATACTTCTGAAAGTCATACAAGAACAATGATATCATGACATCAGAGCCCTGATGTGAAGTTTAATTTGATGATATACCAGTGACTTTTGTTTCCAGGATTTCAGAACTGCATAACATGTAGTTCCCAAATCTCATTTTCATGCCTAATTAGGTGTCCTGATTTTCAAAGTTGTTTAACTTTCAGCATCTGCCTTCAAATCTTGGCAGGGACATCTATAAAAAATATAGATAAACCACTCAGCTACCAGCAATTAATTACTTGGTTTAAAAAACCCAAAACAAAACAAAACACAACCATCAAAAAACCTTAAAGCTAAAAATATCTGTAGTTTTGAAGATTAAAATACAGAAACAAATAGTAATTTTGAGAGCAAAAGCTGTTGAACTGAGAACTGAGAATTAGGATCACCTTAATATCCATGAAAATTACTTTGGGAATCAAACATACAGGATTAGTAATTCTGACAATGACAAGTAAGAGAACGGAGAAAATAATTATTTTAGAAGGATGAGTGGGTTTAAAAGTTTTAATAAACAACTGCTTGTTTTTCTGACCATGACTGTAAAAGCATGTCAGATCAATTGTGTCTAAGACAGTTTCCTGACTCTGAGAACAGCCAATAGTAGGTGCATGGGAAAGAGAGCAAAAGTAGGCCAAGAATATAGCAGATTT
>NW_008670030.1:0-392 GCF_000695815.1 Acanthisitta chloris | reverse complement strand
TATATCTCACTTAAAGAGAGTGTGGGGTTGAGGATCATCAGAAGCTTTGGGAGGCTGGCTTGGAGGACTGGGAAGAGACCCATAGGAGTTCTGAGGGTCTGCTGGAAGAACACAAGGACATCAGTGAAGCACAGAAGTGATGTGAAAACTGGCCAGTGAGTCATGGTGCATGGCCAGAGATTGCTGGTGAAGTGGGATTCTTGGTAAGGAAGGTGTACTGGGAGTGTTCAAAGGACCTTCAAAGACTGACAGATAGTTTCCTTCTCTTGCTCTCAGGCCAGCTTGTTCCTTTCCCAGTTCCCTTCAGAAAAAAACACTATACCTGCACTTGCAGTGACCCTCTCCATTAGAGAATGCTTGTGTTTGCCACATATGTTGAGATATAGATATTA
>NW_008670029.1:22571-23101 GCF_000695815.1 Acanthisitta chloris | reverse complement strand
GTACATAGTGTACATAATACAGTACGTGTATTTTTAAAGTGATCATATTTATGTTAATAGAACCAGATGAAGTCTATATATAGAGATCTATATCTATTCTGAGAGATGCAGGGCTCTGCTAGCACCAGGCCGCAGGGACGGGGAGCTGAGCTGGGCTGCTCCTGCACAAACCAGGCACCCATCCGTGGCACCGAGTGCTCCAGAGCGGTGGTGGAGGCTGCAGTCCCCGGCCACCAGCAGCCCCTGGGAAAGGGCCAGGTCGCAGGTTCATTCTCTTCTCAATTTAGCTTCTTAAGAGTTTTCAGGGAAAAGAAGTCACAGACTTTTTCGAACTTGTTTCACAGCAGATTTGAGCTTCCACTCAAAGTGCAGCCTGCTAAGAGTTGCCCTCTCCCGGCAGCGCTGGTGGCTTTGTGCCAGCCTGGCCCCTGAGGCCGAGAGGAGCCCCCCACTCACCCCTCAGTCACCCCCAGATGCTCCCCAGTGCTGCCCTGCACTGCAGCAGGCACAGAGGGAGTGGGTGCTGCTCG
>NW_008670029.1:15746-22410 GCF_000695815.1 Acanthisitta chloris | reverse complement strand
CCCCAGGGGTGTCCAGGCAGCAGTTGCCTCCTGCCTGGTGTGGGCAGCCCTCATTGGTCCCAGCCCCGTGCCCACTCATCCCCCTGCCACCCTTGGCTCCTGCCTCCCTGAGAGCAGGAAGCTCCTTCTGCACCGGACACTCCAGCCCCCACTCCCTCTGCAGTGCTCCTCTACTCCTCCAGGTCCAGGCCAAAGCTATTTGGGGATGCTTGGATAAAAAACAGTGGATTGTTTTGATGTTGGAATTTTATTTTACTTTTTGGCTTTAAGATACTACTTGGACACACTCCTAGACCAAAACCAAGCCCCAGCTGCACATCTGTGCCTGCTCATACCTTGCTCCTACATTTCCATCACTCCCAAAGTGCCTCCCTTCTCTCCAGCAGCAGCCCCAGCCCCAGCCAGTCTTTCTGCCAGGGTAGGTTGGCTGCTTGCATGGCTGCAGGTCTGTGTTGCAGACGCTGCTGTGGAAGCCAGTCCCACGGGCATGGGGAACTCAGAGTTTACAGTGGGACTGTCAGGCTGAGCTGAGACCTGGTTTCAGCACAGGAGTTCAGGGCTGACAAACAGTGCAGGCGCATAGGGCAGAACTCTCCAGTCCTGCCGCTGCCTCAGCTGCCCAGGAGCTGTGGGAAGAGCAGGCAGGAGTCTACAAGTTCCTTAAATTTTGGAAGGGCAGCTCATGAGAACAAGGATTTGCCAGTGTCTAGCTGCTCTGCGCCTTGGAGCTGGTCCTACACCACCACACACAAGCTCACATGCTGTTTCCAGCTTCCCAAAATTATTTGAGGTACTTTGGCAGCAGCGGGGGAGACACAGCAGCTTGCCCACGCAGCTCATGTACTAGCACCACGTTGTTGGGCCTCAAATGCTTGGCAGCTGCTCTGCCTCTTCACGAGATGCCACCTGCTCACTGTAGTCGCCCTCTAATCGCAGCTTGGCCGCTGCCCTGCGTGCTGCTGGGCCTGGAGCAGTGAGCTTGGTCCCCTCCTGGCTCAGCGCACGGCGCACGGCAGCGCCAAGGGCAGGGGCAGGTTACATGCAGCCTCTGTTGAGGCTGCAGACAGCATCCACCCTTGCAGTGTCAGGTGAAAGCCTTTTCTGTTGGCTGTAGGTACAAGGCAGCTGGGAATGACGATGTTTGCAGAGCAGTGGTGAGAGAAGCCAGGGCATGCTTCTCTGCTGAGCAGTTTGCTTCATTCCCCCCCCAGCATTACCAGTGGATCCCATTTCCCTCAGCACCACTTCCACCCTGATGGCAAAGCCATGGTCTCGGCTCCCCCAGGGAGCAGGAAGGCCAGCCCTTTCCATCACTACTGCCAAAAAAGGCGTTCTCCTTCCCCATCCTCCAGCAAGAGCAGGGGCACAGCTCTGGACAGAACCAGGGCTGCCCCCACACCCCTGCCAGGCAGTTTGGCTGTGGCAAAACAGGAGCTGCTTTCCACAGCGCGTCCCCTCGCCGTCGGCTGGAGAGGGCCAATTTTAGCAGACAGCACTGCATGTTAGTTTACAAACCCAGCCCTGCACGTTTGGCCTCTGTGAGTGTTCAGTTTCCCCATGGAGCACCCTTCTGCCGCTCCACCGTGGTGAAGACAGTGTCCTCCTCTGGTAGACATGCAAGTTCCTCCTTGGCACATGCGCAGACACGGTCCGGTTTTTGTTCCAGACAGGAAGGTCTTGACCCCCCAGTTTGTTTTACAGGCAGGCTGCTGCCGGGAGCAGTGTGAGCAGCACGACCCACGGGAGGGTGGGCTGGAGTGTGGCCGCAGCAGGCAGAGCATTCAGCCAGCACGTGGTGCTGGTTGTGTGTGCTCCAGTCTCTGCTGTGGGAGTGCCAAGCAGCCCTGGCCCTGGCGTGGGGCAGTGGGCAGCTCAGGTCGCTGTGGTGGGCAGCTCAGGTCGCTGCAGCCACCACACAGCACAGGCAGTGAGCCACAGGGCAGCAGGGATGGGAGGCACAGGCAGTGTCCAGCCTGGGTGGGTGCTGGTCCGTGGCTGGACAAGAGGAAGGACAAGAGACCGCACAAGGGCAAGAGTTGCACTAGAAGAGTCAAGACCCTCCTCTGTGTAGCAGGACTAAAAACTAGCAGAAAGACCGAAAGGTCTGAGATTTGCTGGTTACAACACTTTCTGTGCTACATGTGCAATATATTTGTTATGAATGTTATCACAGTCGGTTCATTCAATACTCTTTTAATCACTGTAGCTAGATGTTCTCCGTCCATTCAAGTGACTTTTATTCGAGTGCAATATTTCAATAGACATGTAGTGACCTAGAATGCTTTGTGTTTTAGAGAATCTGTGTGCAGAGCAATGCAATTAAGTTTAAAACCTTGTAAATAAAACAGGTTGCAAACCAAAAAAAAGAAGTATTAGGCTTGCATTTAATTTCTGTGCGTGTTTCAGTGTTGTGCATTAGGCCGCCTCGGTGCAGACCCCGTGTTCTCTGTGCAGGTGTTCATGGAGGAGTGGCTCCTCAGCTGTTGAATGCTCCCTGTTACTGCTTTACTGCTTTACCTGTATTCATTTTTCTAGACTCCTGTCTGCACAAAATGCAATAAATGATTTTATTACACCCTTCGCTACTTGCACGGGGACTTTTCACTTGCTTCCAGGTCTCCACCAGCTATCTTGCACCCTTTCCATAACACGGAGCAAGCTCTGAGAGGGTGCAGCAGATTGCAGAGGAAGCAAAACACAAGGAGAGGAACAGCCTCTCCCAAAGTTTCACCTCATGCAGATTTCAGCAAGGGCGCTTTGCACAGCTGCAGGGTTGTAGAGGTGGAGAAATAGATACAGGAGAGGGGAGGAGGGATGGCAGACACACACTGACGTTCAGATTTGGGCTGTGCGGCGACAGCAGCACAAAGTCTTGGGAAGCTAGTGCTGAAGGCACAGGGACTTAACAGCCCCAACCTCACCCAGCAGCTGCAGCACAGGCACAGAGCAGCCCCAGCCACCCCTCCCACCACAGAGCTGGAGAGGCTCTGGATCTCTCCCGCCAGCCCTCCCACACGCTGCTCCCTGACCTGACACACTGCCCAGGATCATCCCAGTCCTGTGTGAGAGTAAGTACCTGTGACATCCCTCAAACCAAGGTGCTACAAAACTGAGACAGCACCAATACTCTCACAGCCAGTCGCAGTGAGGTCTGCAGGTGTACGGTGCAGTACCCAGCGCAGAGCAGTGTCTGGCACAGCTTACCCAGGAGAGGACAGTAACCCTGAACACAGTGGAATAATGTATTCCAGGAGTACTCAAGTGTCAAAAAATCCAACAATTCATTTTTCCAGCCTTTTATTAGAAAGTAATGTCCTCTTGTTAACAGCACAGAGAGAAAAGAAATGCTACAACACAAACCACCTGGGACAAAGAAAATCTTGTTTCAATCCACTGCTTCCTCAGTGTCTCTTGGTTCCCTGCAGGAAGCCCATAGACTCCAAGAAGGCCATGACAGGGAGGACAACACAGTTAAGAGATGTTTTGTGTTCTGGTATCAAAGTATGTTACCAGCTAAAAATCACTGCCTGATTTTCCACTCCACTGTCCACTGTAGCTACCAAAGCTTTGAAAAACTGTATAAAATTATGGTATTGCATCTTGGCACTGCCTCTCCTCCTCAAATGGACAGAACACATCAACAGCAACGTGAGGTGTCAGAGAGCAGCATTCTCCCCCAGTACCTGGCAGCAGGTATTCCCAGGGGAGGGCCAGCAGCACACAGGTATGGCTGCAGCTGAGCTACAGTAACAACCGTCCCAAAGACTGTAAGAAAAGGAAATTTATACATCAAATTTAACAGATTGATCTTAACACTGATTACTCAGTATAGGAAAACTGACAGAACATTTGAAATCTCTGCCTTGGCTGGAAGCTCTTGTGTTGTAGACCTGTGCTGAGCCCACAGCTGCCCATCTCCATGAGCAGGGTGAGGCAAAGAGCACCTGCCTCTCTGCTGGCACAGGGCAGGCCAGCTGCAGATGGACTGCATGGCATAGTCCTGGCTACTGAGCAGTGGTCAGGCATGTGCTGCATGATTTCAGCTGCTAGTGCTATCACTGTCCTTCCCAATTGGTTTATATGCCATGAAAAAAAAGAGAACAACAGAAAGTAAGAAATCCAAAGAAAAATAGTGCCCATTCCACAGCAGTGGGTGTCCAAGGCCCACCAGCATCCTGCTCTTTCAGTCCCCTAGTCCCTTAAAACCACTGACCCAAAACTACACTGAGACCATTCAGTGACTGCACCTCAGTGGGAAGGTGCACCAGGTGCTGGGAGTGAGGAAAAGGCAGCAGGACTGATACTGTGGCAGCTTCTGGGACAGGACAAGACAACTGATGATCCAACGCAGCTCAGTACATCGTGCCGCGGAGAAAGCTGAGCATTCTGCTCCAAACACTGCTAACCAGACCAAGGAGAGGGAGGGCAGCACCAGCAACCGTTGGCAGCAATGCTGCGGGGGGCACGCTTTCGCCAGAGTGGAGAGGACATGCATGTCCAGGGCATCTGTCCCGGGTCAAGGATGGGACACTCCTTAAACAGCTATAAGTATGGAATGGCAAAGGGAAGGGGAACGGGCCCAGCAGCTCAGCTCTAATAGTGTCGCTGGTAGGAGCCCATTGGTTGCTGGGCTGAAGACCCTGCTCGCCCCTGGGCCACGGTTTGGCTCACGAGGTGGGAGAGTGCAGGACCACTCTGGATAAGGGTGTCCAAGGCTTTCTGTACACTGGGGTTGTCAAAGTTGATACCAGAAGACACTGGCCTTTGAGCGGGCATGTTGCCGGGCGCAGGGAGGCGGGTTTGGTGCTGACCATAGAGCGACTGAGGCTGTGGAGGAGCCCCAGGTCTCGGACCAGCATTTCTTGAAGGGCCCTGGAGAGCAGGAAGCTGCGTGCTTGGAGTCTGCAATCTCTGCTGAGCCTGGTTTAAACTTCCAGCACTCATCTGTGCTGGCCGGGGCTGCCCACCAGCCAGGTTGGCAAAGTTCTGGTTCGGAGTGCTGCCCGCAGAGCCCGCGGAGGCTGCAGGGCTGCTGTTTGCCACAGCAGCGGCTGCGGCGGCGGCACCGCTGTTAAAGAGACTGAGGATTTTTGCTTGAAGCTCCTGCTGAGGATTAGAAGAGGACACTGGAACAGGAGGAGCAGACACCATAGGCTGTGAACCCTGATGAGCCTGAGAGCTTGGAAGGTTAGACTGACTACCCAGAGATGATCCTGAAGGTGCCCCCAAAGACTGCCTCGACATGGGTGCTGGGAAAGAAAGGAAAGAGGGTTAAAGCTCTGCAAATGCCCTTGAAGAGACACCTAAATAAAACTGGTGAAATAGCAACCAAAGACACAGCATCAGTGAACACGCACACTCTGATCCGAGATGAACAGCTCTGGGAACCCAAACCACCCTTCAGAACTGCTGCCCTCCACGTAGCACCCCATCCAGTTATGGCAGCCCCATAGCTGCCCTGAGTTCCACACGAAAACTCGGAATTGTCTCAGGGCTCCCAAGGACATACTCATCTCAGTAAAACGAGGCACTGTGTGATGATATTACACTCCTGGAGTCCTCTGCAGTCCCAGGACTCCCTTCCTGTCCCATCCCCATGGGCCACAAACCACACAGTAAGCTCTGCTGGGGCCGAGAGACTCACCCTGCAGAGACTCAGTGCTGCCCCGCAGTAACCGCTCCTTCCGGTCTCTCAGGTAATTAATGACTTTATCCATCTCCTCAGCAGTCAGGTAACGATTGTCTGCCAGCAGGTTGAGGAGAGTCTGGATCCCAGGAGGGTGACCTCCTCTGACGCCCTCCTCCAAGGGGGGTGGGCGCTCCCTCTCCTGCAGAACAGCTTCATCTGCCATCTTGGCAGCCTGCCGGGCGATCTCCTCTCGCTCCTTCTCCCGGGACTCTGTTTTGTAGCGCTCGTAATTCCTGGCCACAAGCACCATGGCGTCAGCTTGGGGCATGTTGCGGTGCTCTGCACAGGGAAAGGAAAGCTCTGAGTGCACCAAAGCCACGCTGAGGGAGGTGCTGTGCCTCCCACCCACCACCACGGCCCACTCAGCGTTAGGCACAGCCCTGGGAGTGCAAGCGCAGACTTGGGCCCGTCCCAGGTGCGAGGAAACAGTTACATTTCCAAAGCCAACAGAAGGCCCATGGCTATCGCCTAGCGAGATCAGCTTTTCCTTCCACAGCCGAGGGCTCTAAGCAGGCATTCCATCATCCCAGAAATGTCTTTCGTGCCTCTCACCAGTTAAAAGGAGAGCAGCTCCCTCTACCTCTCACATAAATCCTCTGTGCTCCAAGAGGAGACAGTTCCAGTCATTTTACTGCTAAATCCTTGCACAGATGTAAAACTTGCCCTCTGAAGGCTGTAAAGCTTTCCAGAGGAGGACAGTGATGGGAATACTTTGGTTTCTGCACTGCCAATGCCTTAACACTAACTAATGCATGTGCACATGCAGCTGGGGAGGAAGCAGCACTGGCTCAGTCCCACATTGACCACTCTGGGGCAACAAGCAGCAACCAAGTTGTTCTGTGATACAAGAAACAACAGATAGTTTCAGTGGAGGAGTCTGAGGTCATTACTTCCACCTCTCAAAGCACACAGGCAAACATTCCCCTGAACACAGATTTAAGCAGAGATCAAAAGAGTCTTTACCTTTCAAGAAGT
>NW_008670029.1:0-15731 GCF_000695815.1 Acanthisitta chloris | reverse complement strand
TGCTGAACATCAAATCCTGCCAGCCTTTTCCTCCTAACAGGAAACTGGGGTTCATTTTAATGTTAGGTTTTGCACAGGTTGTGACAGAGTTCCCTGAATGTAATGTGCAGGGAAAGGTGGGTGCAAGTGAGCATACTTAATCTCTGGAAAGAGCTATACGTGAGCTAATGACTGGGGTTTCTATCAGATCTGATACAACAGCAGATCCAGTGCAGAAAAGCAGCTTTGGCCTCCTGCCAAAGGTTTAACAGGTGTTAAACCAAAGGAGTTAAGAGTTAAAACCAAGAGCAGAGGAAAGTCCAGTGACAGTGCCTGTGAGTTGTGTTTCTGCAGGATGTGAGGGAACACTCCTATCACATCTGCATCTGATGTTACAAGAAACTGAGTTTCTCCAGTCAGTGAGCACACACAGACCAGTGACTGTGCACTCAGACACTTCCTCACCCTGATGAACTCACAGAACATTACCTGGAAACACAATAAGGGAGAAATAACCTCTGAGAGCTCAACTGCAATCAAACCAGTCACTTGTGTAGACAGAGCACATGAAGAGGCCTATGATGAGAGCAAAGACTGCTTTCCCAGATCACATTCTGAAAAGGCATTTTTAATACCTACACCCACCCTCATGCAACAACCAAGTCACACCCCGAGATGGAAAGTGATGCGACAAGTGTAAATGGTGCTAAAACAGTGGAGCATATATACCCAATTACTTCATAGCTCTATCTTTTTATAACTCTTCCCAGTTTCATGAACAGATCTCTGCATTGACCAAACCTTTATTAAATCACATTTGGTTTTAAAATCTGTCCTGTAATTTGTCACATTCCAAACAGGCTCTCTTTGAGAGAAACAAGGGATAGACTGATACCAATGGGCTGGTATTACTCAGAAATCTCCCAGCCATTTCTAGCACTGGGGTCTGTGACTTGCCCTGAGACATGAAGGCTGGTGGTGTTAGGTGCCAAGAACACAGCTCAGATTCCCTCTTGGCAGGAATTAAGACAGTCCTTATGACAAGAGGCAAATAAAGCATTATGGAAGCTTCTAAATAATGCTATTCACATTTATGACATAGTGTCAAGTCATTAATAACTACTTCCGTGACACGCAAGGATGAACTTTGTCCTGTGGGATTCTGCTTGAAAGAAAGGTTCAGAGTGACCACACAGCTCTGAGACTACTGAGACCTCAGTACCTTGTGGGGTGCCAAACATGATGTTAACAGTGCAAGAGCGGTGAACTTGATGCTGCTGGGTGATGACAATGGCAAAAGGAGACCCTCCTCTGCTCACATCGTCCAGGGCTTGCGTCAGTGACATCTCTGTGTTGAGGAAGATCAGGTCCACTACCATGCCCAGATCCCGCACCTTCCGCCCCACTGACTCCGCGTACTCCCTACCACAAAGCAAAGCCAGCAGTTTAACAAGTCAGTCACATACAGAAACAGAACCCCTGGCACATTCACCCTCTCCACCATCTCGGATTCGCTTTTCTGATGACTTGCCAAACTTCCCGATGTTTACCAGAACAGTACTAAAGCAATCCCATTACAGCATTATAAAAGCCTTTATTCTGATCTGAATCACTCATTTCAGTTTAACCGAAATAAATTACAAACCAAGCATTAGCTGAGCTGAGAAACAAGAGTGTTTGCAAAGGGATTTTTGCCACTATAAATTTGTTTACATATAAACATGTTTACACTGAACTCATTAAGGGAGGAAATTTATGCTTGCTGAGGTCCAAGGGGCACATGGCTGAGCAGCCAATCTACAGAACTCAGTTACTCTTGTACTGTTCAGCCTCTCAACTGGTCAAACATGCCTCATCCCTTACTGTCCCACTCTCTTCTACTAGCTACTTTCTGCTCTAACCCATGGTCAACACAGCACCTCTGGATCCACTGCTCCTCTGTCCCCTGTCCTGCAGATTTCCCCTTCCAAGCACAAACCACAGCTTGCAAGGATGAGCTTAAAACTGCCAAGGGTTTTTTTAAGCTTACTATCCTCAGTACCAAGACTGCAATACTGGCTGCACATGCAGGCTCAGAAATTCAGTCTGCATGCACCCATACCTTGGGAAAGAAGGTCAATTTATTGTCTTTGGAGGCAAACACTGTAATGGTGACTAAACTGTCCCTTCTCCAACCAACTGTATTTTGAAGGGTTTCCAAGTACAACAACTGTGTATCTAAGGCATTCAGGAGTCACTTTTCAAGAGGTCTGTCACAGCTGACATCAATGCTTTAATACCCAAGTTACTAACATCTCCAGCTCTTAAGGTTTGTAGTCATTACAGACCAAAGCTGATCCTTTGGCACAAAAAAATTCTTCTTGCATCCATCACAATAATTTGTGGTCTATTAGAGTATCTTCCAAAGATTTTTAGCCACCAAGGGATAAAAGATCTAAAATTTCCTCTTAAGATTTCTTCCAATAGGTAATTAACTCCATTAGAAGCAAACCACAGAAGTTTATTTGCAGTTTCTCTGCTTCCCCTGTTCCCGTTTCCTGCTCTGTTCTAGCAGCAGATGAGGCGAGCGTCAGCTATCTCCTTCTGCCCCACAGGTAGAGCAAAGTTAAAGAAAAGCAACTCTTTATCTTTTCTCCAAAGGGCTAAGGAGACAGAGTTTTAACTTTCCCCCTGAAAAACATTTTCTTCAGACTCCAAGCCAGATCTATGATTTATTTCCATATTTGCTATTCTTTAGTATATTTAAATGTAAAGATACAGACATCAGACTGGTCTCTACAGCCCCCTCCTACTGTGCCAGGTGTACTCCCTGTTCCTGACACTGCACCCGCCCCGTGACCTCATTAAGTACTCAGACTGCCCTATGAGATCATCCTGGTTACTACTTACACCTGCTTTTTATACCATCCACAACTGCTTTCAGCAGTGATTTGTATTTCTTGTATACTAGACTAACAGCAATGACTGGTGTCTGGCCTAGGAACCAACCTGGCAGAACGAGCACTCTCCAATCCACCCTGACCCCTGTACTATCAGCTGGGTGGCACATACTCACAAGTGCCATATCATGCTAACCCAGGAATATTAAGTGCAGGCCCCTACAACCTGTCACGACAGTAGGCTGGTATGAAGAGTAGGTAGAAGAGTATCAGGAGAAGGTACAGCCATAGGCAACAAGGGGGAAATAAAAGCGAAGCACAAGATACAACTTTCCCATCTCATCAACATCTATTGCCAGAAGAGCAACAGGAGCTGTAGCTGAGGACTGTAAAGCCATGTTCCTCAAGAGCAACCCGTAAGACAAACAGCCTCGAGGCAGGACTAAGTTTAAATCCATTCTCTTCCATCATGCAATAAAAAATGGTTATAACTGATCTCTTACTTTGTCTGTTTGTTCACCACTATCACAGAACAATCCACAGGTCTCTCTGCATCAAAACGTCTCTTGATCTCCTCGTAGTACTGACGGTACAGCTCCTCCCGGCGCCGCTCCTCGCGCTTCAGGCGGTCTGAAACAAGCCACAGGGACAGAAGAGGAAGAAGAACCCTTTAGACCTGCTCAGAGGGGCACAGAACGCCACAAGCTCTGCACTGTAGCACCCCAGCACCCTCCTATTAGAGTTCTACAGGTACTCACCATCTGAATTCACCGGTGGTCTGTCAAAATGCTCTTTGTAGCGGTCGTAGTACGAGTCGTCCTTGCGCCTGTAGTAGTCCTCAATGCGCAGGTAACGGTCGTAAGCTTCATCTCGTCTGCAACATTCACAGAAGCACTAAAGGTTTCTGTGCTCCAGCACCATCTAAGGAAGTGACTTTGGCCAATGCACACACACACCTTCCCCAAGTTTCATTTTGATGTACCCACCCTCTCTCATGGGACACAAAGTAGGCACCCAACTGTCCCCACCACTCAAACCAGCACAGCCATCGCAGCAGAAACACCATAAAAAGGTGTTGGCAAACGCAATCTCACAGGGATTACCTGTACATTGGGTCCCTCATATCCCGCGGATCCCTCACATCCCGTGGGTTTCTCATATCCCGCGGATCCCTGTAGCGGTCGTACAGCGGCTCCCGTGGGTCGCGAAGATCTCTAACATCACGCGGGTCCCGCAAGTCCCTCGGATCCCTGATGTCCCGCGGGTCCCGCAGGTCCCGCGGGTCCCTGTGGTCTCTGGTGTCACGCATGTCCCGAGCTCGAATGTCTCGAGCGTCTCTGGCATCTCGCCCGTTCCTGCCATCCCTGGGGTCTCTCCGTGGGCTCCCCCGAAGAGGGGAGCGGTCGCGCCTGGCATCTCGGCCATCCCCGTAGGCATATGGCTCTCTGAGGAAAACACCAGGGAAATTCCGTTAGCCTGCTAACCACACGAGTACAGTTACCCCTAGATCTCTTACCTGAGGTGCCAAAGCCACACTTCTCTCAGCAGCCGAATCCTCCCTCCTATCCCAAAACAGCAAAAGTTGCCCAAAAATTGTATTTTTGAAGGAGTCTGGAGAAGGCTCTTAATGCTAACGTTCATCATAGCCAAACAAGACCCAGAAAACTCCTTAATGGAGCATCACTAGAAGTGTAGAGCATCTGTGGAAGACGTGAACAGGCACCTCAGAAACCATTTCAAGGCCTCTGTCCTCCAATGTCAGCCACAGATCATCAATCAAACACGTTGTGCAAATTCTTCGAGAGAATTCAGGGTGATGTAGGCTAATACCCACAAATAGGAGATAGCCAGGAGTGTTCAAGGGATCCATTGAATTCACTTGTCCATGACAGCAGAACACCTGAAATAATGTACTGTCATATGATTAAAAAAGGAGCTTGTGGTGACCAAAGACACTGCAGGTTTCACACTGTGGTTGGGTTTGTGCTGCTGACAGAAAGCAATGACAGGTACTGCCGTGTCCTGGATTTGAAGGATCGTTTCTGTAGAAAGCCAGTCTTGTGTTTATGATGCCCCATGTTAAGAGGGTACTAAACCCAACCAGAACCACATCCTCAGCTGCTGCAAGAGGCTTCTCTGTTGGATCTGAATGATCCATCTCATTCAGACTTTGTACTGCACTGTCTTCAGAGGCAAGGAAAAATAATGTTCCAGTCTTGATCTTTTCCCAGACAGTACGGTTTTTTCCAGGTCATATTGTTTTCCAGAAAAAAACATAATTTCACTGTAGTCAAAGCCAAACATTAAAAAAATCTTGCAGAGAAACTGCTGAGTTTCATGTGTTTGGAATGTTTTTTCCCCAAAATACCAACAACCATCAGGAAAAACCCAGCTTTTTCAATCTTTTTATTTCCCAAACTTGACAGACTTTTACAGTCCTCAACCAGCCTAATCTAGTTCATGAAAACAAACAGAAGTCTGTGTCCACTACAGTGCAGTCACATAGTGGTCACTGGGAGAGAACAGAGTCAGATGTGCCCAAGTTCAGTGTCAGCAGAGTGGGCAGTAATGAGATGGATGAGCAGAGCCTGTGCATGGACTTTGGTGTCAGACACCCAGCTGTGCTGGGGACACACAGGAATGGTGATGTTCTCTGTTTACATGGCAGATACAAACCAGATCTTGAGACAAGCTACAGAGCTGCCACCAAGAGCAAAAGTAGCCTTCTCCGGTAAGAGACACACTGTATTTGCAGATAAACAAATATAAACTCCCTCAGCCTCTTGGACATGCAAATCTGCTCTTTGTTTGTGATTTGCATTGAAACCACATCCCATGAGAGACATATCATGGTCCCCTTCCCCCCAGACCTGCAATGAACAATGGCAGAAGCTCAGGGGAAACTTCTGACTTGCTCTAATGGATGTTGAGTAACTCATCATTCCATAGCTGTAAGACTATTTAGCAAAACAGCCAGATGCAGGGGAATTGTTTGGCATATGACATTTATTCCAGCTGGAGTGGGGGTGACCAGAACAGGCCACATTTGTTATCCGCAGAGACAAAAAGATCCAGAACAAACAAAGCACAACTGCGACAGAAGTAGAGACGTGGCACAGGTAGGTCCTTTCTGCTCTTGCCCCCGCGTGGCTGCCCTGCTCAGGGGAGGCAGCAGCACAAATGCACTGCACTGTCTGCTTCCACACCTCAGTCACCACAGTCTGACTCCTGCAGTGGTGTCACTGGCTGCCTGCGCTTGCTCAGGACTCTGTACCGCTGGAGCAGTGCAGGGCTCTGCACCCTGTCAGCAGCAGCTGTTCTTCCCAGGTCACAACGTGGTCCACAGTCCATCATCACAGCCATGCCTGGGGTTTGATGACCGTGACCTCATGGCCATGGTGCTGCTTGGGACCCAGTGCTAGCCACAGGGGATGGCCGCAGTGTCTGCAGTGCCAGCTGGAATCCAGTGCCTGTCACAGCGGCACCTAAGCCGCTGTGGCAGCAGTCCAGCCCAGTCTGGTGCCCAAAGCACCACAGCTCACACCTCCAGTGCTCCTCAGGGCTGCGATATGTGCGTCTGCTCTTGCAGGCACACAGGATGACACAGGTTCCCGATGCCCATGGCATCGGTGCCTGCTGCTTGTCCCTCTGCAGCGCGGTCCAAGGACCGACGCTCACGGCACGGGCACCTGCCCCTCACCCTGCAGTGCTGTGTGGTGCCGTCGGTGGCACCAAGGGCAAAGATGTGCTATCAGCACCTGCTGCTTGTGTGCTCTCAGGGTCCTCATACCAGCATTGAGCACATCTGACACTACTGGGCCCAAGGCTTGCTTCATCTGGCACGGGAACCCCAGCTGTGTGCCCAAAGCACCTTCCAGGCCTGACACCCATGCACTGGCCTATGCTTGTGCATTTGGCCCTGTGCAGGGTAAGTGCAGCATATAAAAAACCTAGATGGTGCCAAGAATTACAGCTACTCATTCTCTATGCTCTTCATTTTTTTTGGTGTACATATCTTGTTAGTTGTGCTTTTTCCTCAGTTTTGGTAATTGACCAGGTCAAGTTAGCAGCGCACACAAGACACATGGGAGCTTGATTATCTTCAAGCCCAACAAGCACCTCTCCTTTGTGTGGAAAGCTTTACAGTACAGGCACTCAGGGTGGAAGCCTTACACCAAACTACACCACAGCACATCTTCATGCACTCCTGAGGAGTGCCGTGGAAAGGAAACTGAAGTTGTCTTCCTCTGACAGGTCAGCTTGAGTCTTCTCCCCTTGCTGGTGACTTCCCACACAGAGGAGGTGCAGGAGCTGCAGGTGCTGTGCCCACCAAGGGGTGGGAAACAGGAGAAGCTGGAGGGTACATGTCACTGACTGCCAGTGACAGAGAGGGCTGGCTCCAGGCACTGCCAACACGAGCACACACGCAGACAGGACTGTGCAAGAGATGTTTGCTCTGCCTTGTGCTTTGTTCAAGCGCTGTTTCCCAGTCTCATTTCAGCACTGAAAGCTTTCAGCATCAGAAGAGGAAAGACCCCAAAGTCCTTTGCAGCCCCTTGGTGTTCTCTAGATATGCTTTGGCTTCTCTGATCCTGGAGGCAGGAGCAAACATGAAGTGTACTCTTCCTCATAAATCTCTTACAGCCTGTGCTGCAAAACCTAACGCTTAGCTGCAGTAACAGCAGACACGAGGTTTCCCTCGTGCTTCCCAAGGTGTCAGAGCCAGAAGGGCTCTCAAGGTGAAGCAGCCACGTCCTGACTGTCTCTCTGGAGCATCTCTGCTGGGCTGGGGAGGTGGTGGTAGGGAAGAGACACAGACATTTAGCACAGGCCGCTGGGCTCGTGCCCCGAGGGCCTGACCTCCTACTATAACTCACTGCTTCCAGGTACTTTACCTTCGTGGTGGACTGGACCTTGATGAAGCCTTATTCATATTTCTTCTTTCCACTGCTTTATTAATATCTGTAAAGAATAATCAACCCATCTGTTCAATGCTATGAAACAAAAAAAAGATCATCAGCACAATTCAAATGAAAGCAACTTAAGCTCAACAACACCCAGATGGTGCAAGAAAATCCATTCAGCAGAGAGACATTGTCACTTTGACAATTTTTTATTAATTTTAGATAGTACAACATAAGGAAAATTTCATGGATTTCTCCAAATTCAGAATAGGGTGGACAGCTTGGGTGAAGTTTTAACCCTGTATGTTCAGGCCTACATCCAGACTCTTCATTCCCTAACAAAACCTCTTTCTTCTGCAGTCTATGAGCAAGCAGAAAACGACTCATGGACTCTAGGAGAAAAAGCAGAGCCTGAAAACCTCCGAGAAAGGAATGACGGCCAACACAGTCTTAAGTTCACAGCCAGTCCCGCTCAACAGAGCATGCTGCTACCCTTGTCAAAAACAATCCAAGGGCTCTCAAGTGGCACATGCAACTGCCTTCCAAGGGACTGCTGCAGCGTTAAGGTGCACAGCCCCCACCACTGAGACACAGGATCCAGGAGCCTGGAGCACAAGCTCCTTATGAAGTCAACATGGTGCATTCAAAGCACCACTATTAACATGATGCAAACTGAGGCAACAGATCAGAAATTTGAAAACTGGCTGGCTTTGGAGCACCTCCATGAAAAACACCATGGAGGTGAAACATAAAGAAGTAAGAGAGATAAAGAAACAGAGTCTTATCCTCAACCAGGAAAAGTGAAGTTGCCCAGAACTGGCAGGGACCCACACTGTCCTGCTGCGAAGAAACAAGGCCTCCCATGACAGCTGACTGGAGATGAAATAATGTACTGGACTGGGGCAAGAGCAAACAGAGTGACTTTGGAAGCTTCACTGAGAGCCTTTTAAGGAAAAGAACAAAACAAACCTAGGCCCTATCTGCTCCCTCAGAATCTATCAACAATTAGTATTTCTTGACTTATTTACATTAACTACTTTCAAAGCTCTTGCAAGAGAATAAACACGCCACAATGTCGTTAGGCAGACTCAGGCTTAGTATCTTCTGTAACTTCCCAAACTGTCCTTCGTTATTTTCAAGATGAAAATTAGAATTAAGGAATCGGGTCTAACTTTTGCTCTTGTTGTCAATCGAGCAGCAGTGTGTTCCCTTTCTGTGGGAGGAGAGAAGCAAGTGCCATCTGAACCTCAACTACAACGGCAGCGTAACAGCACCCACAGGACCCCAGAGCATCTCTCCAGGATCAAACACAGCTGCAGGGTCTACTGAAACTACAGCTGAAGGACATTTATTCTCTGCATAGTTTTACCATTAAAGATATGAAAACACTTATTTGCATTTGTGGAAACACTTGTAGAACACTACACTGGAGTCAAACTCTCCCAAAGCCTTTTACCTTACTGTGTTATTACCAATTATAGTTAATACTCAGACTGGTAACTGAAGTAACTGTTACTCTTTCATTTATTTTTAGTTGTTAATTTTTCCCCTTAAAGTGTTATCTTTAAGCAAGACACTAGCTGCTTTCTTTGGTTTAAGATTATTTTTATTTTCCATTTTAAGATGCCATTGCAGAAACCTATTATGATTTTACACTCAATACCATACATTACTTTCAGATTAAAAAAAAGTATTTAAATCCCACAAAAATATTTTACTAGAAGAAAAAAAACACCCCAAAACTTTGACAGGGATCCTTCTCTTGTGCAAAGTGAACAGATTTAATCACATTTTATTTAATGCCAACAGCATTTACAGGTTAAGTATTTGAACACTGACAAAACTTCAGGAAAAAACCCCAAACAAAAAGTCTTCTGTCCTATAGGATTTTGAGATGACAGGGCCACTGTAATCACACAGTGTAACCTTCTGAACAAACACAGGTGACAAGAGTTTCTGGAATCACACTCCTATCTCAAGTGCAGCAGTGGCATTGAACTAGAGCTTATCTTTTAGCAAAACATCCAATTCTAATTTAAAAGTCTTCCAGGCACAGGAACCACCACAGCTCCAATAAGTTACTCCGAAAGCCAATGACTCTGCTGTTAAAGAAAACTATTCCCATTTAAGGAACTGCCACATCTATGCATACTAGATTAAAACTCCAGGTCTGTACACACACAGATCACATCACTCCTTTCTGCTGAGGCTTTTGCTAGGGCTCCTTCTTTAACGCTAAACCTTTGCCAAGGTTTTCCAAGGCTTCTCCAGTTCAGCACTATCCTCTTTTGAACCAAGTATACCAGAACTGAGCACAATATTGCAGCAGCAAAACCCCACAGGTACCAAAACCTCCCTACTTGCACAGCTGTGTTTTGCACAGCCAAGGGCAACCAAAACACTCTGGCTGGTTGCTGATCTTCCCTTCTGGCTCAGCTGAAAGCTCAGGTCTGTCTGCATCCAGCCTAGAAGTCCAAGTCCTTTCACCATCAGTGGCTCAAACTTACTTCACTCTGTTTTTAAAGCACGGTTTGCATTTTTCTCTCCACTCATAAAAAAAAAGCACTGTATGGTCAGGAATCACTTTTTTCCAGACCACCACTCAAAGCAGTGAGAAATTGCATCTATGCTACACTGAGATTCAGGTGAAATCCATTTAACATCGTTGTTTTTAACTGTTCTAGTTTCTTATTTCATCAAACCATTTACAGCAATCTGTACAGCAACACTACCACTTCCAGCCACAGAGTTTGCAGGACCCTAGGAGTAAGCTTGACAGGACTTATTTTGATTGGCATTAATCAATTCCCTTCTCACAGAGTGCTGGGTCAAAGAAACCCTTTGTTTTCCAGGTGCTGATGCCAGGCTCACCCCATTTATGCTGCCTATTGGCACACCTGCAGCACTCCACTAGGTCCCTGGAAACTCCCTAGTTTTCCAAGGCTTGTGGAAAAACACCAGTAACAGCCTAGGCAGGTCTGCATTTCACTGAGACTCACAGATGTCAACTCCTTTGAGAGGTCTAGTTTTGGTAGCTGCAGTTTTACCTTTTTTGTTTTGCTACTGAAATGGAAATTACTTAATGTAACGAACCTTCTGCCTCTTCAAAAACAGAGAGCAGCAACATTAACTGGTCCTCTCTGGTTAGAAATGTTATCATTTCCAGTCAGTTACCCCTTACCTTCCATAACAGCCACAGTTGGTCCTATTTAAGCCTCTACACTTGGACAATGATTGACATTGCTTCCTCTTGTATCCTTCTACCCTCCCTGTCTATTTGCCTTCATTTCCATCTTCAGGCTCCTATTTGTTACTGTACACACACCTTCCCACAGGTTGCTATTTATTCCTCCTTTCATTCTTTTCTAAGTCAAACAGTTTCTCTTCAAAGAACGTCACATTAGCATAGGCTTACTTCAAAGTCATTTCTTCCCTTGCATTAAAAGATTACTCTTGGATTTCTAACCATCATTTCCGTTTAAGTTTGCTCCCTGCATATTTAGCAGAATTATCTTCATCTTTATGAAAATGTCCTTTTTAAAGCACCCAGTATTTATAGCACTGCTTAACAGGCTGGTTTCACATGTGCAAAAAAATCCCAGTTAAGATTACTTATCCAACCAGCTGCTAAGTGCTGTGACCAATTCCTCTGAGCATGCCAAGATGAAGCCCAGTTTTAGTTTACAAATGTTAATGAACTCTGTGCCAGACGTTTCAACCATCCCTTTCCAGGGCTCACTTGTTGCACAGGGTGACTGAGCTTCTCATATACACACAAGTTCAGAGTAAGACCCAGGCAGCAAGGTGAACCACACTGCAGGTGAAGCACACAGCAGTAACATACAGACTGAGAAAAAGCAATTGGAGACTAACCCCAGGCACATCTCACACCGCAACCTTTCCGGAGAGCTTTAGAACACAAGCAGCTCTGTCTCCCGAACGCATGCTGGGGTCAGGAGGAGAGCACGGAGCAGTTTTCCTTACCTAATCTATACCCTTTATAAAGACGACCCTTCTCACCGTCCAGAGCGGCCTGGACATCTTCTAGACGGTCATACTGCACGAACCCATAGCCATGGTACATGCTGAGGGCTGCAAGAGTTAACAGCAGGGCAAGACGGGTTACAACCAGACAGAGCTACCCCACCCCGGCCGTGGCTAACCCCACCAGGGCAACTCCCAAAGGGGCTCTGCCCAGAATCCACTAAGTAAGTTTCCTGGGAAAAATCAAATCTGCCAGGAGCAAAATGCAGAGCTCAAAGACTCTGATCAACTTCCTTCTGACAAGGCAGTTACCAAAATACAGCCCATGAAGTGACCAAGATTTGATTAAGAGGCTATGAAGTCACTTGAAAGAGCGTTGTAACAGCACACTGTGACCCCAAAAGCTGATACATTCACATTACATTTGAGCTGTACCAAAGGAATCACTTTTTCAGAGAAAATGCAAGCAGGGAAAATTACCATTAAAAGGTCACTTTTTAGGAACAACATTAGTCACTCCTCTCATCATCATCAAACAGCATTTGACAAGCATGAAAGTGATATTTCTCACTGAAATCCCAGCCACAAAAAGGCATAAGATAATATACTAACCCCTGATTTTGCCATATTTTGAAAATATCTCTTCCATTTCTTCACGAGTCATGTGGTCTGTGGGCAAATTGCCGACAAAAAGTCTTCTCTCTAAATCCTGAGGATTGGTGCTGTTAGTGAAGTCGCTCTGTTTGATGCTATTGCTCTTGCGTCCTCGAGCCATTTTGCTTTCGTTCCAAATCCAACTCTTCGCAAAAAAGAGAAACGGCCACGCATATCATTTCAATCCATGACATTCAAATTAAACTGGAACAAGATTAAACTTAACAGCTTTGCAGACTAGAAGCCAACTGGGTCTGCTTGACGCAAACTTCACTCCAGAGAAATCTTAATAGGTGGGACACAAAGGTCTGGCAAAAATGTACAGCACAGCGTTTTGGTTGAGCTTTTCTGTAACACCAAAAAGGTAGCAAACAATGTCCCGGGCTGCCGTGTGGGGGTATCCATGGTATGTATTCTATTATCATCTCCACAAGCTGTTAAGGCAGGTGGGGCAGTGATCGTTATCACCTTGTCCCTCCCTCAGGGCAATCCTGATGGTTCCCCCAGGGGGCTGTCAAGGACCCATGCAGGACACAACCTCGCAGTGATCCTTATCCCTTGTCCCATGGTGAGGTGACTCACCCCAGGGGTGGGGAGCCAAACATACTCACAGGGATATAAGCTGGGGTTTGGAACAGCACAGGGAGCCCTTTGCCTGCTGGATTCCCAGAGGACAAGAGCTGCTGCTGGACCTTCAGGAGAGAACCGGATCTGCAGGATCACTGCTCCAACAAACCCATCACTCCAGGGGGACTGCAGCCACCATTTAATCGGACTACTACTACACCCTGACTGACAGGGTGTCAGGTTACTTTCTGACTCTGTCAGGTTATTTTCTGACTCTGTCAGGTTATTTTTTTTGCACTGTTGCATTTGTGTTGTTCTGTTGTGTTGTTCATATTAAATTGTACTTCTGACTCAGAGTCTCTCACCGGTTTGCTTTTCAAACCAGCACACCTAATTACTTTGCAGATAGGTTTTAATGGTTTAACTCCAAACTAAGATACAAATGAAACTCATTTTCCACTAAAATGCCTGAACTTTAAGCTTATCAATACACCCATTGTTGTCATATCTATTTCTTCAATGTACTGGTAAGAAGTGTTGAAATTTATGCAATATTTTAATAAGCAGAAAGGAAACACTCACTGCAACATTGCATAACAGCACCCAAACGTTTCAGTGAGGCTGGGGACGAGGCATCAGGAAGTATTGCTAAAATGATGCTAAGTGACCACACCTGGATCACTTTACTAAACATGAAATCTCAGCTTTCCAATCTCAGAAAGCAGTTTCTCATCCACACTCCTATTAGACAGGACATCCTTGTCCCCATGAAGATGTCAGCTCCCACAGCAGGCGGGTCCACAGCTGGGAATTCAACCACCCCCAGGTAAATGCTGTACCCTTCCTCACTTCCCCCACGAGGCACAAGCACATTCCCTTATCCCACATTCCTACAAGCAGCTGAAGCAGTCCAGCAACATTCACTGCACAAACTCACCCCCCCAAAAAACCCCAACAAACAAAAAAACCCATAACAAACACTACCAAGCTAACAACAAAAAACCCCAAACAACCCACAATTCAGATTTTCTGGTTTAAAAGTCACCCATAGGTAAAGGTTAAAAAAAAATGAATGACATTGAAACTTTTCAAGATGAACTTGAAAGTTTGAAAACTGTTTAATGAAGTTGTGTCACTTCCTCAACATTCATCTATGGGAATGAAGAATGGGATTTTCTGTTTGTCACATGCAAGAAACCTGGAAAACAAAAGCTGATGAAATTGAGTGTATCAACCCAAACTCCTCCTGTTAGTCATGAGATGCCTACAGCCAACACACTCCCTACCAGCAGACTAGAGTCCATACAATTTAAGTCATCTCTAAATAAACAAGTCCACCATCCAAAAATAGAAGGCAGGCTTTATATTAATACTTTTACAACATTTAAGTGGCATGAGAAACACATCTACTCCAGATCTGAGACACTGCATTTATTTATTCACTATTTGAAGATCAGTCAGCTTCAAATTAATATCTCTTTCTCTCTTCAGGAAACCCTGCAGAGGTGGGAGGCACAGAACAGCTCCCTGGCTAATAAACTTAACTGCCAGAACAGAGAGGAAGAAAAAACACCCCAACACCCAAACAAAAATCATTCCCTCTATCATATTTGCCCCAATCCTCCTGTAAGTTTGTACACACACACAGTTTTACCTTCCCCATTGGAAGTACCAAATCCCATCCCATTTTTCTGTATGGAAGCACTGGATTTCTATTCCACCGTTGCAGCTCAAGTTCTCATCAGCTGAGGGGAAAGAAGCTTCCAAAATTCCTCCCAAGTTATAAAGTGGCAATAAAACATGAAAGGAACTATCTAGTCCCAGTCCCCACTGGGAGCAGGGCGATGTCCAAGTTGGATGCAGGGGCCATGGCCTTTTCCAGCTGGACTCAGAGCACCCCCAGGGACAAGGATGGGGACACAGAGGCTCTGTGAGCACCTGCTCAGGCCACACCAGTGTGGGTGGTCTTGGTCAGTCACAGACACACAGCAAACAGCTGTCAAACAGACCCATAACTGCTGTTGGTGGAACATCTCACTTCCAGTAGAAAAAGCAGCAAGGAAATTGCTTTCTTTTCTCCTAAAGCTGAGAATAGCAGGGAGTGGCTGAGGAAGAGGATGCAAGAGCTTTCCACATGAAGAAAAACAGGGAGCTGTTTTCCCACTGCAAAGCAATCAATAAAACCCAAACACTCTGATGAGCTGAGTTAGCACAGAGCTTTCCTCTAAGAGCATTTACTGCCTCTTACCATTTCCCACATGACAGATTGTACAGTTAAGGGCCATTTAGTGATCATACTACCAGAATAAACAAATGTTATTCTAGCTCTGAGCACTCTACTCCATGAGAACAACTCATTCCCACATCAAGCCTTCCTGTAAGAGTGTGGCCAGAGAGGCACTGGGGCAGCTTAAAGGTGCCAATTCCCCCACGCAGTAACCAAAGCTCCTACAACAGGACAGCCCATGGCACCTCACGCACCAACAAATCCTCAGGAAGTTAATTAAAGCCACATCTCTCTATGAGTCTTATATTTAAAGCCAAATTTGTTTATTAATAGTGCTACAGCCTCGGAAAGTAACACGCTGACGGAGGGGGATAGCGAAACTAATTTGCCACGAGAGAAATAAGACACAAGTCTGAAAGAAGTTCGCGGGCACACAAAAGTCTGAAAGAAGTTCGCGGGCAAGGCAGAACCAGCCGCACCGGGAGCAGGGAAGGGAGAAACAGCCGCACTGGGAGCAGGGAAGGGAGAAACAGCCGC
>NW_008670028.1:0-2519 GCF_000695815.1 Acanthisitta chloris | reverse complement strand
TAAACGAAAGAGGTGACATGTTTCTCTACTGAAATAACAACCTGTCCTATTGACTTTTGGGATGGGCTCTTTCAGAATACTTGGAATAAGGATACAAGTTACCTGTGGGCCTGTCAAGCTGAGGAATCCACAGGACACTCCCTACTTAAAAGAAAATGTGGTATCTGTATCAGATTTAACAGGTGTCCTGCCAGGAGAAACCACTCCTAGTAACGAGGCTTTCTCAGCAGTTGCTGCGCACTGTGGTTGAGAGATGGCAGGTAGAACTGGCTGTGCTTTTTGTTGAAGCAAACGCTAGTTACCTACAAGTGGGAGATGGTTTCTGTGGTGTGTTCCTGTTGGCAATGAAATGGGGCTCACTTGTAAGAGCTCCAGGAGGAGAGGTAAAGGGCAGGAGCAGTGTGGTGGTTGTGGTATGTGTTGCTTGGTTTTGTTAGTTGTTTGTTGCGCCCCATCCCCTCCTGTCCCTTCCCTCCCTTTTGCTGGGAGTGATAGGGTGGAGAATACACCCTATGGTAGGCAAGTGAATTAAACAGTATTGTGATGTGACTTCTGGTTTGTATGTACAGGAACAAATTGCTTCTATTTATTTCTGTTCAGTTCTGCTTTTAAACAGGTATTTGAAGCAGGGACATGAGAGACAAAAGCATTTTGCCTTTAACAGAGATCAACAAGATACTGATAAACCTTGGAAAGCAAGAAACTAATTAAAGCGGTTAAATCTGTGGCAGTGAGCATTTTGTGACCATTTTAAAAAAGAATTTTGAACTTGCTGCATGCTTTGTATGCTTTTAAGAGGAGACTGGGAGCAGAGAAAGCTCCTTGTGCCTCCAGCTTTGTCTCTGACTGTGTACCAGTGTTTGACTCTCTGCCTTTAGTGTGCAGGCTTGAGGTGCAACAGATAGGAGAGGCTGTAGTGCGTAAGAAATAATCAACATACTACTATCAAACTGATGGACAGATTGATTAATAAACAGATCACTAATAATATCCAGTTCTGTAATTTTCCCACCACTATTAATTGCATACCAGTACTATCAAATTGGAGTTTCAGTTCCCTCAGTTCTTTATTGCACTCAGCTCTTGTTACAGTTCTGTTACCCTTCACAAACCTCTTGTGCTGCTAGTTGCTAATCTGCAGTTCCATCACCATTTTCCTGCACACCCATACCTGGTCTTTAGGCCATAAACTTAGGGAAGAGCCTGGTGGGTTTCCCCCTGCACCCCAAGGGACTTGGGTCTGCAGGTGAGCTTCTCTGCTGTCTGTACACATCCACACTCCTGCTGTTTGTGGATCCTGCCCTCTCCTTCTCTGATTTTTATACCTTATTTTCCTCTTTGGAGTCGAAACTCCCTTTTCTCCCTCTCTTTTCCCCATTCCCCAGCCAGAGAAGCAACCTGCCTGTAATTACTTTTTCTCAATTGGTGCCAATGTTGCTACAGCCCCTTTGACATTGCTGAGGCTGAAGCCATCTCAGCCTTTTATCTGGCACTAGTGATAGAGTTACCTAGCTGCAAGTGGCTTTGCAAGGTTCCTCTTCCCTGCCTATCCTGAAACTCCCCTCAGTTATCTGGTTCATACTGGATTTGTATTGTTTACATTAAACCACTTCTAAGACATTTGATTCCCTTTCAGACTTGGTTCCTCTCTTTTGTTCCAGTTACTCAAGTACCTGCCGACATGCAAACAGTCCATGTACCAGAGTGGGTCTCATCCTTTTCCATGCTTTTCCTCACCCTGTTGCAATGCTCATGCAGCATCCTGTTCTCCCTTGCTTGCTTAGCTAGAAATCGTTGGTATTAGCATGTTCGTTGGACGTTCTCCTGTCTTGTTGCAGGGTCTGGTAAATGAGATGGAGATAGAGAAGTTTGACATAGAGAAGCAGGAGCTTTTTCACGTTATTGTGAGAGATGCCTAGAGGGGATGTAACACTGCTGAAACTGCTTCAGTGGGTGCTGAGTATCCCTTCAGATGACCACTGTCCTGTATCTGACTGGCACTGCCAGGACTGGAGCAGTGTTCCCATTCCTCCTGCCCAGGTGTGGCAGTAAGGAATGGGCTCAGGAGGGCTAACATTAGCTGCAGGGGTTAATCATATAAGGGTCCTCCTGCCATCTGTGCGTGGGTTCAGTCCTGCAGAAACAGCTGAAAGTTTCTCCATTAAGTTTGTCTTTGCTGTCTTTTGAAGATGCTTTCCTGCCCTCCTTTGAGTGTGGAGAGGGGTTAGAGTCAACAGGCTAAACTTAAGCTCCACTTTTCTTTGACAGGCATCCAAGAAGATGATCTCCATGCTGTATAACCTGCAGCTGACAGGTCAGTGACTGGTGGTGTTTGGTACAGCGACCAAGACTTTGAGTCTGAATTTGTGGAGGTGTTAAATCAACAGTGTTTTAAATTTCTGCAAAGTAAGGTGAGTGCCAATACTAAAGTCACCTTCCATTTGTTTTGTATAAGTAATTGTTTTCTTTCTAAAACCAGTACCTGGCAAGGTTTAAGTTTTCCTAAGTGTTGGCCATTG
>NW_008670027.1:44273-45034 GCF_000695815.1 Acanthisitta chloris | reverse complement strand
GGTCACCTCTCCCCCCACCCGTGCTGGAATCACGGGAGTGGGATTAGCACACACTGTCAGACATCACATGCAGATACAAATCCAGCCCAGCAGCACCTGCTGCTCCTGGCGTGAGGCACAGAGCAGGGATCAAACACCTTCCCACTGGCTCTGCACGTCTGTGGTGCCTTTTAGGCTGATTAACAGTGTCCCTGTGGTGGCTGTAGCTTTGGGAACCTGTGGTGTTTCTGTGCTGTAGTTTGTTTGGCTCAGGGTGCTGACACCACGGACCTGCCACAGAGTCTGGGAGGCACATCTGAGCTGCAGTGTCTGGGCTGAGAGGGGCTCAGCCCCCAGAGCTTTGCCCACCTTCTACAATAGAAGGAGCTGCTTGGAAAAGCCACTGCTCCCTGTTTGGGAGGGACAGAGGCACTTCCCAAAGCTGTGCTTTGAGGCTCCAGCTCCCGCTGGCACGTGATGTGCGTCAGAGCTGGGCACCAGGACTGTGCCTCCCAAACTTCACGTGCAGTAAAGCTGCCAGGACAGTGTTCTGTGTACAGTGTATGACTTGGCTCACAGCTTTCGGAATATTTTCCAGCACCCATCAGCGGGTTTTTCTCTTGAATCACAAGGCTGAACTCGGTCTTAAATAACTGAGAACTCTTGGAAGGCAACGAACGTGTGACGTGTGTGTCTGCCCCGCGTTGGCACGTGCTCTGCCCTTGTGCCTGCTCGAGGAGCACAGAGCTCTGAAGGCAGGAGGTTTACATGGGGGACACACA
>NW_008670027.1:43509-44205 GCF_000695815.1 Acanthisitta chloris | reverse complement strand
TGCCTGTTTGTTACAGAAGGGTTTAATTTTACATCAGATCTTTTAATCATGCTTTTAATCAAAGCTGCCTGTAATAGCCATCAGCAGTGAAGATTTTTGTCTGTTTTGTCCTCCTATCCTCTCTGTTCAGAAACCTTAGCCTTTCTGGGCTGTGTGGGTCCAGCTGGAGCCCACAGTGGTGGGGCAGGGAGCGCTGCCAGCTGGCCCGGCAGCTTTGCTTGGTCATTTCCTCTCCTTTCAGAGACAAAAAAATAAAACTTTTTTCCCCCCCTCCAATTAAATTGCTTTCCTGGCCTAAATATTAAAATTAGGGAGTTGAGCTCCTCAGATATCAGGGCTGGGGCAATTGGGGAGGAAGGTTTTGGGTCTGCTTAAAGCCCCAAGAAGTTGTGCAGAGACAGTGTTGGGCTTGAAATACATATTATTTTCATTTTGTTTTCATTGTGGAGCAGTTTAACACTGGTTTTCTCTCCCTGGTTAATTGCTTTCCTGGCCTAAATATTAAAATTAGGGAGTTGAGCTCCTCAGATATCAGGGCTGGGGCAATTGGGGAGGAAGGTTTTGGGTCTGCTTAAAGCCCCAAGAAGTTGTGCAGAGACAGTGTTGGGCTTGAAATACATATTATTTTCATTTTGTTTTCATTGTGGAGCAGTTTAACACTGGTTTTCTCTCCCTGGTTAAGACCTGTTTGTGGCA
>NW_008670027.1:41786-43497 GCF_000695815.1 Acanthisitta chloris | reverse complement strand
CCCCGAGGGAGGAGTGGGGCACACACAGCCCCTCTCTGCCTCCCTCAGAGCAGTGCCTGACCACGTGCTGTCCGTGTCCCAGGGCTTGCTCTGCTTGGAAAATCACCTTTCACCTGAGTATCTTCTGCATGTTTTGAACTCTGAGGTGGGAGAGGCAACTCAGAATATCCCAGGAGGCACTCTGAGTACCAGGACACACCTGTCATGGTCCCCTGGTGTTTGGCATCAGTGTGACCAGTTTTCTTCCAGTTTTCTTCCAATATTTGAGTGGGCCGATTTCTATAGTGCTGAGTTAAAAATGTCTGTGCTTTTAGCTGGAGGATAATCAGACTGATTGCATGACTGCCATTGATCTTTTGGCCTGTGTCATTATCCTAAAGGTCTGCCAAGAAATGTGCTTCCTTTCCTGTATCCCTTTCCTTCCCCCCTCAAAACACTCCCAGAAACTCCAAATCAAAATCCTTCTCCTGGGAAAGCCTCAGCACGTGGATTGAGGCTCATGGTTGTGGCTCCCTGCTTTGACCAGAGAAACATTTTTCTCAAGAGCACCAACACAATGTGTGTATTATTCCTTCCAGCTCATGGATTCTTCAGTCTGGGATAATGGGTGGGCAGGTTTGGAAGGGGCTGCCCAGGGAGGAGGTGGAGTGTGTGTTCTGCACCTCTTGCGAGGCTGGAGGAAGCCTGAGGAGAGACCCAGAGTTCTGGGCCTTGGAAAATGAAACAGAAGAGTGAGTACTGATGACAGGAGATGCTTTCTCTTCCACCTGCCTCCAATGAGTGTGAAGTGAAATGCTAGCTCTGTGCAGGAAGGCTGTGAGGGACTTTGCCTCTAAAAAGCTAGTGAAAACTTTCTTTTCGTATTGTAATTCAGGATAGCTGAATTTAAAGGCTGGTTTGGGAAACAGCAATACTTGGTAGAAACTGGGTTTGTGTGTTTTCAATGGTTCTCTTCATTAATTTTCCACTTGAGCACTTTAAAGCACATCTAACCTGTTTCCAGCCTCCACAATCATGTGAAGATTACTTGGTGGTTTCTCTGATCTTCTCAAGGCCTTGGTTTCTGCAAACAGAAACCCTGTGATATCTATAAAACTGACTTTATTTACAGATGTTGAACAGAAGTCAGTCTGAGAGGAATGAACTGTTGTTTCTGACTTTGTAGTGCCCTGGGGTGGCTCTCACTGGGGTGAGGGACGGTGCTGGTGCTGCTGCTGCTGCAGAGGAGCAGTAGTGATGGGTTTGCTCCATGTCTGGAGAGGTTCTGGGGGAGGAGAGCTGAAACTGAGCACACACTTTGCTGTCTGCAGCTCAGGCTGTAGTTTGTCCTCTGCCAGGCTCTGCCCTGTGCAGCACCTGAGGGTTTGGGCATCCAAACACACATGTTCCCATAGCACACAGAGTTTGGAAAATGCTGTTTGTATGTGTAGGTGTGTGCAGGAGTACAGAGCCACAGGTACATCCCTCACAGCTGGTCCTTAACCCCTTCCTAACAGTGTGCTCCCTCAGAATTCCTCTCCCACTGTTAGCAGTGAGCTGTGGAATTTGTTTCCTCCTTCATCAAAGGCCTTAAAATATTTCAAGTTTTTCTTTTAAAGCCTAAAACCACTACCAGGTCATGGCTTGAGGCTCAGCTTAATCATGAGATTTAGTTGGTCATTTCCTTTCCTTTCAAATACAAAAATATAACTTTTTTTCCTCCAATTGAATC
>NW_008670027.1:38080-41749 GCF_000695815.1 Acanthisitta chloris | reverse complement strand
AAAGAGCTCCTTGGATATTAGGGATTGGGCAGTTTGAAAAGAATTTCTGAGCTTGGCTTGGAAGCCTTTAAGAAACAGTTGTACAGCTTACAGAATCATTGAGGTTGGAAAAAACCTCCAAGATCAACGAGTCCAACCTGTGACCCCTCACACCTTGTCAGCTAGCCCAGAGCTCTGAGTGCCATGTCCAGTCATTACTTGGACACCTCCAGGGATGGTGACTCCACCACCTCCTTGAGCAGCCCCTTGCAATGCCTGACAGCCCTTTCCATGAGGAAATTCCTCCTGATGTCCAACTTGAACGTCTCCTGGCACAGCTTGAGGTGTTTCCTCTTGTCCTGCTGTTCCCTGGGAGCAGAGTCTGACCCCACCTGCTGCACCTCCTGGCAGGAGCTGGAGAGAGCAAGAGGGTCCCCCCTGAGCCTCCTTTTCTCCAGGCTAAACACTCCTGTCTGGGCTTGAAATGAATCTTGGTTTTCTTTTTCTTCCTTTGTGGAGCAGTTCAGCACCATTTTCTCTCCCTGGCTGAAACCAAAATTGCTGCTTTGCCTTTTTAACCCTTCAGCACATACTTTTTCAGCCCAGAAGAGATTTTCTGAGCAAAGAGAGATCTCCTAATTGTCAGCCCTTAGGAGAAGCTAAAGGAAAAGTCCCAGATGCTGCAGGATTTGTGATTAAAACTGCAAGAATAAGCAATCCAGGGAAACACTTATCACTGTCTCCTTGGAAGGGCCAAAGGGCTTATCTAGCCAGAGCCGAGATACACTTATCACTGTCTCCTTGGAAGGGCCGAAGGGCTTATCTCGCCAGAGCCGAGATCAAAAACAGTCCTTTGCCTCCACTGGTTGTTGCTCTGTGGGCTGTGCAGGGGGAAAACGGTTGAAGCTGTGACTCTTGCAAGCTTTTTGAAGCACCACAGCTTCCAAAGTGCAGAGAAGTGGCACAAACAATGTACGTTGGTGGGTTGGTTATTGCAGTGATCTCAGAGGCAGTTCTTGCATTTCTCCCATGGTGCTTGCTTGGGTTTTACCCCAGAACCAGGGAGTGCTCAGTGTCCAGGGCTGCAGGAGCCACTGGAGGTGACAGTAGGTCACACCTTGGAGAATCAGTTCTCATGTCATGAATACAGAGTAGAGGTTAACAGGGAAATCTATATTCCAGGTGGGAATAGCTCTGTGTAATGATGATGTGTTCAGCATCAGGAATAAGAAAATGCAAAACCTTAGACCTTATACCTTAGTATAATTTATATTCAGGCCTGGGTGAATCTCATCTCTGTTCAGGTGTGCTGAGGTCTCCAATTCAAGACCATAATCATCTCAAGTTCAGTTTTCTCCAGGAGGCAGTGAAACAGGTTTGGATTGTTCTTTGATGTTCAATGTTTCTCTGTATTGACTTGGTAAGAGCTTATTGCAGTGACATTTCTAAAACGAGAACCTGCTTTAGTTCCTGAGATTAGGTGAAATTGATTTGGGTGGCAACTCTAACCCTAAATATTTTTTGTTTATATTCAGTTCTTAGGATGTGTTTGTTTTCAGTTGGTTTTGTTTGTCATGTTTTGTGCTGGTGGTTTATTTGTTGGTACTCTCACATATGTATTGAAGATTGGTCATTTGAGACACTGAAATGCTGTGACTATGTCCATCCTGCACGATCCAGGTGTTGCTGTATCTCAGCCTCATCCTTTATTGCACTGCCACAAGTGAGTTAGGCAGAGGAACCTTCCCCAGGCAAGGTGGAAAGGAAGAGCCCCATGTGTGGTGGATGACTCCATACATAGGAAGGCTCCTTCTCTCCTGGGAAGGGCAGTGGGATGACTCCATGAAAACCTCCTCCTCTCCTGGGAAGGGCAGTGGGATGTCTCCATGAAAACAGAGAGCTCCTCTTCCCCTGGGAAGGGGCAGCTCAGCAGGTTCCCATGTAACTCCTGTTGGGCACCACCAGTGGCTCTGCACATGCAGTCACAAACCTGTGCCAGGTGGATCCCTTTCCAAACACGGGGTTACCTGCAGGTTTGCACAGAGCTTTCCCCACACAAAGAGTTAAGTGTGCAATCAGCATTGGGTTTGTCCCTGTTGCAAACGTTGTGTTTGTCAGTGTGACCTTTGTTTAATGTCTCTCAGGTGGAACATGTAAGTGACATAAGAGCAGTGCTGGGTTGGGCGTCACTTGGCCTCCAGAGCCTGGAGATGCTGCAAGGCCTTGACCATGGTCTTGGGTATTTCACCTTCAAAATACTCCTGGGGTGCTGCACCTTACAAGGGCCTAAGAACATGGGCTGAGAGGAGCCAGGCTGCTCCCAGCCTCTGCTTCAGGAGCCCTGTGTGTGTGGACATGCCTGGGAGCTCATGTGCTGCTTTGATCTGAGCCACCATCAAAACCAAGGAAAGATTAGCCACTTTCCTGTTTCCTGAAGAGGGTTTGTTACTGGGCTGATTTCTCTCAAACCCCACAAATCTGAGAGAAGCTTTACAAGGGTAGAAAAGTTTTTGTCTGAGGGAATTTAATCCAGCATTGGAGTTTGCTGAGCCATTGGATCAGTGTCTCCTGGCGATGGTGTTCAGGTAGCCACCATCAAAACCAAGGAAAGATTAGCCACTTTCCTGTTTCCTGAAGAGGGTTTGTTACTGGGCTGATTTCTCTCAAACCCCACAAATCTGAGAGAAGCTTTACAAGGGTAGAAAAGTTTTTGTCTGAGGGAATTTAATCCAGCATTGGAGTTTGCTGAGCCATTGGATCAGTGTCTCCTGGCGATGGTGTTCAGGTACTGGAATATTGTCCAGGAAGGTGGTGGAGTCACCATCGGGTACTTAATTTAAGAGGATCTGGCACTGGAGGCTATGATTTAGGGTTTAAGGGTTACAGCAGTGACAGGTTAATGGTTGGACTGGATGTCTCCTCCAGCCTTGATGGTTCTATGCAGTAACAGTAGGAGTTCTGGTACTGCGAGACAGAAATGCTGCTTTAAAGCAGGATGTTGTGTTTTGGATAAAAGCACCACCATGTGCTTTCCATGTGAACACTCGAGGCTTTCTGAACGTCCTGTGTGGGGTGAAGAGCTTGTTCCATGTGTAAGATTGTACCCAGGATCTGGGATGCTGCTTTGGTTTGTTTCTGTGGTGCTTTGCTGCTGAAAGAGATGATTATAAAGCTGGGGCTGAGGTAAATGAAGTCACACCACAGTGGGGTCTTCTCAGCAACATCTGATTGAAATGCATCTGTTTTTTCTCCTTTGCATGGTGTTAACGATTTAAAAAGTTAGGATTGATGGATTGATGATCTGACAGGTTTGAAGGAACTGGCAAATAAACCTTCATTTTTTTCCTCCCTATCCTGTGTCTTTAGCTTCGCAGCATTTTTGTCTCTGGTGTGCTCTTTCTTCCAGAGTCTGTGCTTTGAAACCCTTCAGAGCTGTGGCTCAAAGAGCATTTTTATATAAAATACAGGAAACTGATGCCATACCTGTTCTTTCCCAGCCTTTATTATCAGGAGGTGAGGACTTAGGGACCAATACACAGTCTCAGAAATTTTATTAAACACCTGTTTTCCTCAGGTGCTGAGTGGAATGAGCTCTCCCCTTCCAAACCCATCACATGGTGAATTCTGCCCTCACTGTATTTCAGCAGCAAAGAGCCAGTAGATTTTCCATGAGGAATGTTGCAGCTCCTA